>NW_020185325.1:8200876-8241415 GCF_003031525.2 Neophocaena asiaeorientalis asiaeorientalis | reverse complement strand
GGAAGGTTTTCTTCTAATGGTTTGTAAAATAGAGTTCTTGGGCTTCCCTGGTGGCGCAGCGGTTGAGAGTCCGCCTGCCGATGCAGGGGACACGGGGGTTCATGCCCCGGTCTGGGAAGATCCCACATGCCGCGGAGCGGCTAGGCCCGTGAGCCATGGCCACTGAGCCTGCGCGTCCGGAGCCTGTGCTCCGCAACAGGAGAGGCCACAACAGTGAGAGGCCCACGTACCACAAAAAAAACAAAAACAAAAACAGAGTTCTTAAATGTCTGACACATCAAAATGTTCCATAGATCTTGAAAAAAATGCTATATAAACAAAGCTATAACTAGGCAATTAGAAAGTATTTCAACATCCTCCACTGTTCTGGGGCTATCACTTAAACCTTCATCTAGTAGACTTGGCCCCAGGGGAATGCAGCAAACTAATCACGTTTACATAATGCTAATCTCACTTGTGTTTTTACTTTCATTGTGACCCATTCAACCACAACGTCTATGAAAACAATACTACTTAAGCACTAAATGGTTAGTTATTTATACGTGTGTAACTCTGGAGAAAGAAGGCATTACTTAGATTAGACTACAAGTATTTATCAGGAGTTATTGAAACCATGAGTATATTTTTTATCTTCAAGTAGTTTTAACCTAACTCTAAATCACAGTGTTTTCCTTTGAGGTAAAATAATGCTTTATTTTTCTAAAAAAATAAAAGCTTTGTTGCATTAACTTTTAAAATCATATTTCTTTATACAGGGCATTCTTCTCCACTGCAAATAAATTGACAGATGCCTTAATTTTTAAAAGATGAATAAAAATCCAACATCCAATCAAGTTCATTATAATGTTATGCACCATTTTGGAAAATGCCTGCTGCCATATGCGTTTAAAAAATACCAAGAGTGTATCTTCCCTCATTTTAAATGTAAAAATTGTCAGGCCTAGCAAAACATACAGACAGTAACAGCAGAAATAGCTAAGCACCCCCACCGGAGTTTAAAACATGAAACAGAAAATTAAATTTCCTGTGTCCCTCCACACACAACCTAATCCCATCCCAGAGATAAACTCTATCTTAATTTGATGTTTATCATTATGATCCTGCATGTTGCTATATCTTTACTACTTATATAAGCACCTACAAACAATGTACAATATTATTTGGCATATTATTAAACTTTATACACATAGTATTCTATTGTACAGATGCTTCCCCATTTTGCTTTTTCATCCAATATAATGTTGGGATTTAGCTACAAATTGACACATATGACACTATAGGTCATTCAGATTTTCTACCACATACTATTTACTTACCCACTCTTCTATTGTTGGAATTTGATATTTTTCCATACTTATTTTATGAACAATGCTGTAATCAGCCTTCTTGCCCCAGTCTTCTCATACACATATGCAAGACTTCGTCTGAATTCCACATTTCAAGGTACATCGCTGACCTGACACAGCCTCTCATTAGCAGTGTGAATTCTTTCTGTTTCTCCTCCTCACCAAAACTTTTTTTAAATGAAATTATTAAATTTTATGCCAGTTTGATGAGAGTGAAATAGTGTTGCAATGAGGTTTGAATTTCCTTTTTCATGATTACAAGTGAGGTTAAGCATCTTTTCTTGTGTTAATGCCCATTAAGTTTTTCTCTTCTGTGAAATGCCTCTTCATATCTTCACCTATTTCTCTATCAAGTTGCTGATGTCTTTATTATTGATTTTGTAGGATTCTTTGTACATCTGGAATATCATTCCTTTGAAAGTCAGTAATAAGCACTGCAAATATCTTTCCATCTGTGGCTCGTTTTCTTCTTTTTAATGCACATAAAGTAATATGAGGAGGAATACCTACCAGGCAGCTTCATCTCTTTGTTTTATGGTTTGTACTTTTTATATCTTGTGTCTTGTTTAAAATAATAATCACTATTCTGAGGGCATAAAGATACTTCTTTATATTTTATTCTAAAAATTTTTAAGTTTTTCATTCACATTGAAGACTTTAAGGACCAAAAATATATTTTTGAGTATGATGTTAGATAAAAATCTAATTTTTTTTCCATATGGGCCAAGAATTGTTGTGGCATCATTTATGAAACAGTGCATCCTTTCCTCCTTGATTTTTTATAATATCTCTGTCATTTATCAATTTTCTGTATGTGTGAGGATCTGATTCTGAGCTTGTATTCTTTCCCAGCATTAGGGAATTTTCAAAGAACAAAGCCTTATCTAACTTTTATCACTCATTATCTGAATTTTTTTTTCTATAGGTGAAGTGTAAATTACAAGAACATTTACAACTACATCTTCAAAAAGACTGAGAAATGAACTTAATAAAATAGGTGTATTTTATTAACTTAGCAGCATAAATTTTATTAAGGTGTATTTATTAACTTAGCAGCATAAATTTTAACACAAAACTCTGATTCCCTGAGAAATACTTCACATTCTTATGATCATTTTAAGTCAGAGCAATCAATTCCAAGTTTTCCCTTTTTCCCTTCCACCTGCGGTGGCAGTGAGATGAACCATTGTCCACAAAGGGAGAATTTGCTGAGAAAGAGAATGAGAGAGAAGTCGGGGTTAGGGGGAGAAGTGCAGGTGCACGCACATACATACACACACACACACACACACACACACACACACACACACCATGGTTCATTGCTTTCTTTTCTCTTCTAGTTCATCGGCTGTTTGCTTAGACTCTTTCCCATGCATCTTCCTTAAATCTGATATCCCATTTGAGACCCAACTTGTGATGAAAAAGCAAGGCACCACTGGAGCCAGACCGCTTTTGTTGAGTCCTGCCTGTCACTTTCTAGCTGTAAGACCTTGGTCCTATTACTTAACCTCTCTGTGCCCCAGTTTCCTCACTGGTGAAATGTAGATTAAAATGATACCTACCTCACAGGGTTGTTGTGAAGAATAAATGAATTAGCATAATTAATATTTCTAAGGCATTTAAGAAGTACAAGTGCCAATAGATGCTATTCCACTGTGTTTTGGCTTCCAGTGTGGTAAGAAAGAACTCCGTTATCACTCTGAGATTTTCCTCCTTGTAGAACCTACTCTTTCTGCCTGAAGTCATGTACCATTTTCTATTAATGACTGGAGTTCAGAGATTTCATCATGATATACTAAGTGTTTTCCCTCATCGCCCCAGCCTAGAACCTGGTGAGATATTATAATCTGCAAACTCATTTCTTTCATTTTATGGAAACTGACTTCGTTTGTTTAATTACTGTCTGACTTCCTTTTTCCTCTTCTGGGACTACCATTATTCACTTGTTAGACCTTTTGGACACATTTTCTAGGTATCTAATTGCTTTTCTCAGATTCCCAGCTCTTTGTTTACTCTGCACTTGGAGAAATGTCTTGGTGTGATTTTCAGACAATTTCAGATTTCAACAATGAGCACCCTCTCCCCAAGTTCTTCTAATAAATTATTTATTTGGTTGGTTTGCTTGTTTTGTTTTGTTTTTGGCTCCAGAAAGCCTCTTTTGTGCTGCATGTTTATTTCCTTGGGTGCTCTTCTTATTTTTGAATTCAGGATTTCCTTTTTCTCTATCCAAAAGCTCTATTTCACTGAATATTCTGCCTGATTTTCCCTCTGGCTTCTGAGCCCCAACTCCTTCTTGACTTTAGAAACCAAGGAGACTGGGTTTACTCATGCTAAGCCTGGACTGACCCTGTCCCCCAGGGTCCGAAGTCTCCCCTGAAACCACTGCTTTCTGGCTCTCCTCTGCCCACTCAGCCACTGGCCTCACACCCTACCTGCACTCAGCTTTCTCAGTTACATCCAGGAGAAGCACATAGAGTGGAATTGGGAGTGAAACTGAAGCAAAAACTTTTCCATATACTACCTTCCCAGCAACTTCTTATGCAATTTATAAAAACTAAGAGGAAAAAGGCTGGAAGAAAATACACTCACAGAAGTAGGTGTACCAGATAGAAATTTTATGGGTGGGGGCATGTTTGTTATTTCTACAATTTCCAAATATTCTAAAATGAATACACATGATTTTAATAAACAAGAAAGTTACATGTTGTTATTCATTTTAAAGCCAGCTGTTGGCTGCTCGTATGCTATTTTAAAAGTCTATGCTTATTATTGGCTGAAATGTGTCACAGGCTTTATAACTGATAAATAAGTTACTATTATGATTTAGTTTCAATTAATTAGAATACACTTCTAATCCAAATTACTGAATTAAAGATGAGGATTAAAATGAGATCCAACAAATATTTCACCATAACATACCATAAATTGTTATAGATCATGATTGACTACAGATAATTTTATATAGATTTCAGTATTCAACCATATCTATTGGAATTCCTAAGGATCATTCTGTTAGCAGTAGCTCACTTTCATAATTTACCAATGAAAATTTTCTATTTCAATAGGTGAAACAATATTTTGGAAAAATGTCTGCCCTGAGTGAATACTTACCTCTATATGTTCTTAACTTTGAACTTTTTCTTTGCAATTAAAAAGTACACATGCATGATTTAAAATTTCAAACAGTACAAAAAGGTACATAGTGAGGGTTTCCCTGGTGGCGTAGTGGTTGAGAGTCCGCCTGCCGAAGCAGGGGACACAGGTTCGTGCACCGGTCCGGGAAGATCCCATATGCCGCGGAGCGGCTGGGCCCGTGAGCCACATGGCCGCTGAGCCTGCACGTACGGAGCCTGGGCTCCGCAACAGGAGAAGCCACAACAGCGAGAGGCCCGTGTACCGCAAAAAAAAAAAAAAAGAAAAGAAAAAGGTACATAGTGAAAATGAGGCTTATGGACCACTCATTCTGCCCCTCACCAAGTACTAACAGTTTCTTGAGTATCACTCCAAAAAATGTACATATCTCACCAGGTTCTAGGCTGGAGCGATGAGGGAAAACACTTAGTATATCATGATAAAATCTCTGAACTCCAATCATTAATAGAAAATGGTACATGACTTCAGGCAGAAAGAGCAGGTTCTACAAGGAGGAAAATCTCAGAGTGATAACAGAGTTCTCTCTTACCACACTGGAAGCCAAAGTATACAAGTATACATGTGCTTATATATCCTTTTTAAAAATGCAAGCATACAGTAATACTGTCCTGCACCTTGCTTTTTTCCAAGCAGCAACGTATCTTGGAGATCATTCCCTTTTTTCAATGGCTGTGTAGTGCTCCATTTCTATGAAATCATTCAGTGGGTTTCCCTGATCACCCACAAGGGTAATTATTATCTCCACTTTACTGATAAGGAACTGGGGTTCAAGGTTTCACAGACAGGAGAGTCAGAATTCAGAAAAGATTTGAAATATTGCAATATCCTATCTTAATTTTCAGTTTTATGCTTCAGAAATGTACTTAATTTAATCATTATGCTTCTGTGCTGAAAAAGATTCTGCCAAGTGATTCTTTTCATTTCACCAACTGCTACTATTTCTGGCGTGATTTTGTTTTCCTAAGCAGAATTCCTTTCCACTTCCACATGCCTCTCTTGCGGGGCTGTAACCGGTGCACTGGTACTGGCCTTAGAGGGCACAGCTGTTGAAGACCCTAGCAATACTTCCATCTCTCAGGCCATTTCCTCACACAGTCTTGATTTCCTTTTCCCCAGCACCGGAGACTCCTCCAGCTCTTTCCCTTTAACAGGACGAGTATACTGACAAACTCTTCTCATAGGGTGGTGGGTGCTAGACTAAGCTATTTGACTATAAGTTAAAGTAAATTTGGGTGGCCAGCATTTCTAGGTCTCATGCTTATTTTCATTGTGTTCTGCAGTTACCACAAGGAAAGAGCCGCAGAGTTAGCTCCAGAAAGAGGCTTGGCGGTGGCTTCAGGGCCTGTGTAGCCCCAGGCAAAAGGAAAGCCACTACTCCTTATTCACCTTCCCAAGGTAGACATCAGGTGTTCAATCCTTGCACTCTATGCTGCTGAGACCTGATTAGGATTCACAGTTCCTCAATACAGCATTCTAGGCAGGCACTCCCAAGTGACTGCCAGTGACCAGGAAGATTACACTCTCCCAGGTTTCACCTAAAGCACAGATGAGGCAAATTCCATTCTTCCACGGTGACATGTCTTTCTCATTATACACAAAGTGATTCAAATATTTTGCTCTTATTACCTCTCCTGGTGTTGTTTTTTTGAACTCGATTTTTAATGGGTATAATATTATTATTTTATTCAGTCCCCAATTATGAACAATTTGCTTTTTCTCAATTATCTGATGCTTTCAAGTGTAATATTAACCACCACTACAGTTTAATTACTGAGTTCTCATATCTAATCTAAATAAATCTATTTAAGTAACTGATCTGTGATCAGGGCTTTGCTGAGTTGATTGGCTGAATTTATCTATGATCTCATTGGTGCAATACAGCTCAGAGATGCACATTTACAAGAGTATCAGATGGGGTAGCTGCACTTGCTGTGAAATAATATTATGCATTTTTATATCTTACAAGGATGTATGCTTTTAGTTGATTGCAAGTATATAACGAACCATCCAATATACCCTGGATTCTGGACACTAGAGGATAATGGTCAGCCTAAAAAGGTGAATAAAAATTTGTTCACATTCTATTGTAACTGAAATGGAAACAGATCTACATGACAGGAGGATGTTAACTAAGTTTTAGCAAGAGGCCCATAGTCTAGAGAATCCTGGCTCCTTTAAGGCCCTAGTTTACCTTATAGTGGAGCTGCCTCTGCAAGGCACTTCCCTAAAAGAACAGGAAAGGGTGTGACTCTTGTCAACAGTTGAAAGAGCTGGGCTTTGGAATTAATCACTGCTCAGTGTCTTACTAGCTGTATGATACTGAGCAAGTTATTAATCTTTAAAAGTCTCAGTTTCCTCATATGTAAGAAGGAAGTAATATCTTCTAACTTGCAAGGATGATGTCCTAAAGATGAGAAATAGGTTTAAAAAGTTTTTAAGACAAAGTTTTTTTGGTTTCTTATGAAGTTGCTGTTTCTGATGTTTTTGTTAGAATTAAAGCTGAGCAGGCAGTGTTTCACAGGCCTGGGTCTGGAAAGTGACTCCAGGGTTAATTAGCAAGAGGTCCACAGACTACTGAGTAGTTTTCCTCCTATGTGGTTTGGATCTCTGACCCAGGCTCTGAAACCCAGAAATTGGCTTATTCTTTCCAGGTAGACGTGATTCACCATATGCTGATCCTTGGGGATGTATGCACAAAACATTTCTTTCCATTCTGTCACTGGGTACCCATTGAGGCTTCCCTGATGCTCTGGCACCTGTAACTGTAAATGCTGTCACTATGATTTATTCTCTCTGTAGCTTTTTTACTACTTGAAATTGCATTCTAAGCTGATAGGTTAACTTGTTCATTATTTGACTCCACCATTAAAAATATAAATTCTATGAGGGAAGGCAGTTTGTCTCTCATTTTTACCATTTGATCCTCAGTGTCTAGAAGAGTGGCTGGAATGTACAGTGATTTCAACAGATAATTTGTTAAATGAATAAATGATTTAAATAATTGTACTCACTCTGTGCAGCTGAACATAAAACTCAGCTCTGATTCAAGAACTACTAAATAATTCACTCATACAAAATACTATTGGGCAATGTTGATTTTACTGAACATTTTGTATGGGAAATGAAGATAGGGTTTATATTGGTACTCTTCATTAAAAATTGCTCAGCCTAACTACAACAAAAAGAATATAAATTAAAACTGCACCAAGGGACTTCCCTGGTGGCACAGTGGCTAAGAATCTGCCTGCCAATGCAGGGGACATGGGTTCAAGCCCTGGTCCAGGAAGATCCCACATGCCACAGAGCAACTAAGCCCGTACACCACAACTACTAAGCCTGAACTCTAGAGCCTGCGAGCCACAACTACTGAGCCCATGCACCACAACTACTGAAGCCCACACACCTAGAGCCCATGCTCCGCAACAAGAGAAGCCACTGCAATGAGAAGCCTACGCCCCGCAACGAAGAGTAGCCCCCACTCGCCACAACTAAAGAAAGCCCACGGGCTTCCCTGGTGGAGCAGTCATTAAGAGTCCGCCTGCCAATGCAGGGAACGCGGGTTTGAGCCCTGGTCCGGGAGGATCCCACGTGCCGCGGAGCAACTAAGCCTGTGTGCCACAACTACCGAGCCTGTGCTCTAGAGCCCGCAAGCCACAGTTACTGAGCCCGCGTGCCACAACTACTGAAGCCCGCATGCCTAGAGCCCGTGCTCCGCAACAAAGAGAGGCCACCGCAGTGAGAAGTCCATGCACCACAACAAAGAGTAGCCCCCGCTCACCGCAACTAGAGAAAGCCCATGCACAGCAACAGAGACCCAATACAGCCAAAAATAAATAAATAAATAAATTTATAGGACAAAAAAAAAAAACTACACCAAGAAGCTTGAGGAGCCAATGAGGAGTGAAGAGAACTTCCTCAGGAGATGGGGGGAGGGAATATGGAAGGGGAAACAAAAAGCCCACGTGGAGTGTGGGAAGTCTTTATGTGGGAGAGAGGCAGTGATGTGAGATGCGTTACACACAGGGGAATGATCAAGTAAGTAAATATGTAAGGATAACATGAGCTAGCTTTCTCACTGTCAGAGAAGGGAATTAAAAATATGGAAAGGGAAAAAACTAAAATCAATCATGTGGTGTCGGATAAGAATTGAAGGTATGGTATAGACTCATAATTTTAATATAGAAGTAAATAAACAAATATAGATATAAATATGTGTCTGCTTATTAAGAGGGCCTGGGAACAGAGACACCCCAATAAGAAAGAGCACACCTAACGCCAGATCTTGACTTCCAAACACCATTCTCCACTAAAAGCTTCCTTGAAGAAATTAATAATTCCAAGTCCGGGTCAGAAAAAGTACAAGATGACCCTGGGACATCTCTTTGAATCAGAAAATAAGGAAATGCTCACAGAATGATGGAAATAAGTCAAAAGGACAGAGGAGCCAGCTTTAAGCAGCTCCCACTGACCAAATCTAGGATAATTTGACCAACAAAATAAATAATGATAATAAAAGATTATAATACATTGAACATAATAGAAACTAATAAGTCCATAGTGATATAACTAAAAGAAACAAATTAATAAATCAAAATTTTAATACTGAAAGAGATAGTTACATAATTTCAAAGTACCCTACCACAAAACATTACCTATTACAAAAGGAAAAGACTAAATTTACAGTGGAGAATCCTGGCAGCCATGACTTCAATCAGATGGCCTGAATGAACATCATTAATACAATAATTCAAAAGTATGCACCATCTGGGCTTCCCTGGTGGTGCAGTGTTTGAGAATCTGCCTGCTAATACAGGGGACATGGGTTCGAGCCCTGGTCTGGGAAGATCCCACATGCCGTGGAGCAACTAGGCCCGTGAGCCACAACTACTGAGCCTGCGCGTTTGGAGCCTGTGCTCCGCACCAGGAGAGGCTGCGATAGTGAGAGGCCCGCGCACCGCGATGAAGAGTGGCCCCCACTTGCCACAACTAGAGAAAGCCCTCGCACAGAAACGAAGACCCAACACAGCCAAAAATTAATTAATTAATTAATTAAAAAAAAATTATACACCATCTGATAGGTTACAATGAGAACACAGTGTCATTTCTGTGATATCCCTGCCAAAGATGTATAATCTGAATTGAGTCAAAAGGAAACATCAGGCAAACCCAAATTAAGAGAAATTTTACAAAATATCTACTCTATAATCTTAAAAGTGTCACGGTAAAGAAAACAGAAGGAACCATTTCAGATTGAAAGAGGTTAAAGGCTCCCAGCAGCTAAGCACAACACGTGATTCTCACTGGATATTTTTGCCATACAGAACATATTACGGATAATGAGCAAAACATAAATGGAGTCTGAGGGTTAGATGGTAGTAATGTATCAAAGTTAATGCCCTGAGATTGATGGCTTTATTTTGGTTACAAAAAGAATGTATTTGTTTGTAAAATATATACCCTAAAGTTTTCCAGAGTGCAGGGATATCATGTTGGCAACTTACTCTTAAATAGGGAAAAAAAGGTTTGTGTACTTGCAACTTTTCTATAAGTTTGAGATAGCTTGAAATTTTTGAAAAATTGAACTTGAGAATTGAACCTAGACACCAAGATGCCATTTGTTACCTACCAGATTTGTGGAAATGTAAAAGTCTGACAATACATTGTGCTGGCAAAGATTTCGGAAAACAGGAACTTTCATTTATTTCTGTCGGGAGTATAAATTGGTACAACTCCTTAAGAGGGAAATGTAGCAATGTCAATCAAAATTCCAACTGCATATATCATATATGTTGTCCAACGATACCAACACTGGAAATTTATTCTGTGGGTATGCATGTGCTAATGCAAAATAAGCTCTATATAAGTGTACTCAATATTGTAAATTCAAACCATTAGAAATAACCCAATGTCCACAAATAGGTTCAATTAATTATGATATATCAATAAAATGGAATACAGTGAGACAATAAAAAGAACTAGGAAGCTCTCTATGTGGTGATAGGAAAGATGTCCAAAATATACAGTATAATGAAAAAAAATTAAGGTACAGAACAATGTATGTAGTAAGCTAAATTCGATGTTTAAAAAAAGCACAGAAGGAAAATAAAAATCAATATTCATATTTGCTTTTATGTGTGTAAAGAAATTTGAAAGCTTACATAAAAAAACAATAACAGTGGTTAGCTGGTGGAGAGAGGGGTGAGCACTGAGGTACCAGGATATTAAGGAAACTTTATGGTCCGTGTTTCTATACTTCTGCTGAAACATGTGTTTCTATCTTCTATTTAAAAAATTAATTTTAAAAATCCCTCATTAAACATTTTTGTTTTTCAAAGTCTTTCTTTTAACCTAGAGGCTACTTCCCTTTACTCCTTCTCTAAAGGGTCCGGTAAGCTGGCTCTTCACTCCTCCCAGTATTCCTCAGAAACTCATATTCCATTCTCCTCAAATATACCCCAAAACTCAGCCCTCTCCTAAATTCTATCTCCAAACCTACTTACCAACTCTTTAGGGAAGTGACCAAAACAAAGGACCCTATGTGGAAGGCAATGATGCTCCCTTAATGGTAGGGGGAGGAAGGCAGGTTCTGACAACTACTCCCAAGTAGTTTATCAAAGCATTTTTTTCTAAATACATACATTCTTTGCCCAAGAGAAACTCCAATGAATGGGATTTCCTCCACCTCATGAAGTACTCATTTACCCACTAGTGGTGACCCTCTGTCTACACACACAGCATTATTCGCCCCTGCTCTTCATTTTGGTGGGTCCTGATATGCATGGGCCACCATCCCTCTTATCTAACATGAACTAAGTTTCATCTACATCTAAATGGGCCAAAGGCTCTACCCAAATTGGGAGAAACATTTAAGAACTAGTCAAAACTTAGGATTTGGGGCTCAAACTCAAGATGAGAAGGATAAACAAATCCTCTCCAAACGGAATCTAGTTCTGATATATTTTCCTGCTTTCTAATTAAAGCCAAATATTTCAATATATCCCAAACTACCTCTGATGAAATTCACTGCAAATTTTGTCTTTTAAAAGCAGATGAACTTATATGTACATTGTTAATAGATTTATTTCAATGCATGCTAGTTTTCAGTGTGTTTGTCACGGGGTGCCATGGATTTCTACCACAGATGGCCCAAGCTCTAATCTTTGATGGACTGACACATTTGCTCCCTGGACCACACGTGTACCAAAGAAGTGTGGGAGCCACAAGCGGTCAGAATACCCTCTCACACAACATTTTACCATGATTTTTCTCCCTGCCAATGATACAGGGGATCCAGTGAAAAAGACTCCATGATATCAGGGGTCAGTTAACACCAACACTGGAAAAAGTAAAGTCCTCTGACTTGATCACATTTCAAAATAATCTCGAACATTTCAGCAGGGCATTAAGAATCTACTGTAGGTGTTATCCCATTTGATCTCCACAACTTGAGGTGGCTATAATTATCCCTATTCTCTGAGTCAGGAAATGAAGACTCAGAGATGATCACTGAATTTCCCCAGATCACACATCTAGGAAGGAACAAGGCTGTGAGGTGCATGAACTAGGCTTACCTTCAGTGATCTCAGAGTAAAGCTCTGATTATCAAGTGTAATAACTCTATCAGTAATGGGTATTTCTAAATTCAAATGCGTTTAAAATTTTATGAGACTAATGCCTCAAGAAGAGAGTCTGCAGAGGCTGGGAATTCCACAAAATAGAAGCTAAAAAGGTTAATTTATTCTGACAAAAGGATGATTAATATAAGGTAAGATTACCTATCTCTAATTAACCTAGTCATTATTGAATCCTTAACAAGAACGATATGGATAACAGAAATGTCACTCAGAAAGAATTCAGCTGAGACAGTCTGAAGACAGTACCATTCTGGGAATGATAATCATTATATTTGTTGGCCACTGGGAACACTAAAAATCATCTTCATATTTAAGCCAGAACTAAAATACTTCTTTATTCAAACCTCTCTTAAGGGGACTATGAGGTGTAAGATTAACAAGTACATTTTAACATCTACTTAAATAAAAAAGTGTCTTTCAAAGGTCTAAACGAAGATCTATTTATTTTTTTTAACTGACGCCAATTCTACTTATTATATTCAAAGCCCTTCTAGTAAAAATAGTTAAACATTGTTACTGATCTATATTCTTAACTGACCAATGATTAATAATAGGACTAACTTCTCTCCCTCACTGACCCCTCTTATACCTGCCATATTCCAATAGGAAGTCAGACAAAACAACTATAATATTATTCATTAATAATATTTCTGATGACTGTGGAAAATCAATGCCACTTTAAACATGCCTAACTAAAAATCTTAGGCACTGAAAAGATCTGGTTTGCCATATCCTATGGGCTAGAGTTTGTGTGTGTGTTTTTTTCTTTTCATTGTAAACTGCAGTATCAAATAAGAATAAAGGTTATCACTTACTTTAGTTTTATAATAATAGAATGTTGAATGGGACTTTTTCTGTTGTCTTGAAATTAGTTATTCTGGCTGAAAAATGATGACAAAAAGGCACAAGGATTTCATGCTTTTAAAGGCCTCTCCAGACTCCCTCTTGTGAGAGCACCAGAATCATAACTAACTGCTGAACAATCACTGACAGGAAGACACTGGAACTCACCAAAAAAGATACCACATAACCAAAGACAAAGGAGAAGCCACAATGAGATGGTAGGAGGGGCGCAATCACAGTAAAATCAAATCCCAAAACCACTGAGTGGGTGACTCACAAACTGGAGAACAATTATACCACAGAAGTCCACCCAGTGGAGTGAAGGTTCTGAGCCCCATGTCAGGCTTCCCAACCTGGGGTTCTGGCAACGCGAAGAGAAATTCCCAGAGAATCAGACTTTGAAGGCTAGCAGGATTTCATTGCAGGACTTTGACAGGACTGGGGGAAACAGAGACTCCACTCTTGGAGGGCACACACAAAGTAGCGTGCGCATCAGTACCGAGGGGGAAGGAGCAGTGACCCCACAGATTGAACCAGACCAACCTGCTAGTGTTGGAGGGTCTCCTGCAGAGGCAGTGGTTGGCTGTGGCTCACCTTGGGGACAAGGACACCGGCATCAGAAGTTCTGGGAAGTACTCCTTGGTGTGATCCTCCCAGAGTCCACGATTAGCCCCACCAAAGAGCCTGTAGGCGCCAGTAATGGGTCGCCTCAGGCCAAACAACCAACAGGGAGGGAACCCAGCCCCACCAATCAGCAGACAAGTGGATTAAAGTTTTACTGAGCTCTGCCCACCAGAGCAACAGCCAGCTCTACCCCCACCAGTCCCTCCCATCAGGAAGCTTGCACAAGCCTCTCAGATAGCCTCATCCACCAGAGGGTAGACAGTAGAAGCAAGAACTACAATTCTGCAGCCTGTAGAACAAAAACCACATTCACAGATAGATAGACAAAATGAAAAGGCAGAGGACTATGTACCAGATGAAGGAACAAGATAAAACCCCAGAAAAACAACTAAATGAAGTGGAGATAGGCAACCTTCAGAAAAAGAATTCAGAATAATGATAGTGAAGATGATCCAGGACCTCGGAAAAAGAATGGAGGCAAAGACTGAGAAGATGCAAGAAATGCTTAACAAAGACCTAGAAGAATTAAAGAACAAACAAACAGAGATGAACAGTACAATAACTGAAATGAAAAATACACTAGAAGGAATCAATAGCAGAATAACTGAGGCAGAAGAATGGATAAGTGACCTGGAAGACAGAATGGTGGAATTCACTGCCATGGAAGAGAATAAAGAAAAAAGAATGAAAGGAAAAGAAAACAGCCTAAGAGACCTCCGGATCAACATTTAATGTACCAACATTCACAGTATAGGGGTCCCAGAAGGAGAAGAGAGAGAGAAAGGACCCAAGAAAATATTTGAAGAGATTACAGTCAAAAACTTCCCTAACGTGGGAAAGGAAATAGCCACCCAAGTCCAAGAAGCACTATGCAGGGGAC
The DNA here is from genome assembly GCF_003031525.2 of Neophocaena asiaeorientalis asiaeorientalis. Classification (NCBI taxonomy): domain Eukaryota; kingdom Metazoa; phylum Chordata; class Mammalia; order Artiodactyla; family Phocoenidae; genus Neophocaena; species Neophocaena asiaeorientalis. The sequence goes on along the minus strand of NW_020185325.1, from coordinate 8,226,935 downwards.
ACGGGTTCGTGCCCCAGTCCGGGAAGATCCCACATGCCACGGAGCGGCTGGGCCTGTGAGCCATGGCCGCTGATCCTGCGCGTCCAGATCCTGTGCTATGCAATGGGAGAGGCCACAACAGTGAGAGCCCACATACCATGAAAAAAAAAAAAAAGATTTAATGAAATTGAAATCATAACAAGCATCTTTTCTGATTACAATGCTGTGAGATTAGAAATAAATTACAGGGGAAAAAAAAGAACAAACACATGGAGGCTAAATAATACATTACTAAATAACCAAGAGATCACTGAAGAATTCAAAGAGGAAATCAACAAATACTTAAAGACAAATGACAACAAAAACACGACGATCCAAAACCTATGAGATGCAGCAGAAGCAGTTCTAAGAGGGAAGTTTATAGCAATACAATCCTACTTCACAAAATAAGAAAAATCTCAAATAAACAATCTAAACTTACACCTAAAGGAACTAGAGAAAGAAGAACAAACAAAACCCAAAGTTAGTAGATGGAAAGAAATCATAAAGATCAGTGCAGAAATAAATGAAATAGAAACAAAGAAAACAATAGAAAATATCAATAAAACTAAAAGCTGGTTCTTTGAGAAGATAAAATTGATAAACCTTTAGCCAGACTCATCAAGAAAAAGAGGGAGAGGACTCAAATCAAAAAATTTAGAAATAAAAAAGGAGAAGTTACAACAGACAACGCAGAAATACAAATCATCATAAGAGACTGCTACAAGCAACTCTATGCCAATAAAATGGACAACCTGGAAGAAATGTACCAATTCTTAGAAAAGTATAACCTTCCAAACTGAACCAGGAAGAAATAGAAAGTATGAACAGACCAATCACAAGTAATGAAATTGATAAAACCTAAAGATGCCACCAGAAAACTACTAGAGCTAATCAATGAATCTGGTAAATTTGCAGGATACAAAATTAATGCACAGATACATCTTGCATTCCTATACACTAACAACGAAAGATCAGAAAGTAAAATTAAGGAAACAATCCCATTCACCACTGCAACAAAAAGAATAAAATACCTAGGAATAAACCTACCTAAGAAGGTAAAAGACCTGTACTCAGAAAACTATAAGACACTGATGAAAGAAATCAAAGGTGACACAAACAGACGGAGAGATACACCATATTCTTGGATTGGAAGGCTCAATATTGTGAAAATGACTATACTACCCAAAGCAATCTACAGATTCAATGCAATCCCTAGCAAATTACCAATGGCATTTTTTACAGAACTAGAACAAAACATCTTAAAATTTGTATGGAGACACAAAATAACCCACATATCCAAAGTAATCTTGAGGGGAAAAAAAAAAAACGGAGCTGGGGGAATCAGACTCCCTGACTTCAGACTATACCAGAAAGCTACAGTAATCAAGACAGTACGGTGCTGGCACAAAAACAGACATATAGATCAATGGAACAGGATAGAAAGCTCATGCAGCTCAATAGTCAAAAAACAAACAACCCAATCCCAAAATGGGCAGAAGACCAAATAGACATCTCTCCAAAGAAGACCTACAGATGGCCAAGAGGCACATGAAAAGCTCCTCAACATCACTAATTATTAGAGAAATGTAAATCAAAACTACAATGAGGTAATCACCTCACACCGGTTAGAACAGGTATCATCAGAAAATCTACAAACAACAATTTCTGGGGAGGATGTGGAGAAAAGGGAACCCTCTTGCACTGTTGGTGGGAATGTAAATTGATACAGCCACTATGGAGAACAGTATGGAGGGTCCTTAAAAAATTAAAATATATAATTACCATATGACCCAGCAATCCCACTATATACCCAGAGAAAACCATAATTCAATAAACACATGCACCGCAATGTTCACTGCAGCACTATTTACAATAGCCAGGTCATGGAAGCAACGTAAAGCCCATCGACAGATGAATGGATAAAGAAGATGTGGTACATATATACAATGGAATATTACTCAGCCATAAAAAGGAACAAAATTGGGTCATTTGTGGAGATGTGGATGGACCCAGAGACTGTCATATAGGGTGAAGTAAGTCAGAAAGTGAAAAACACATATCTTTTATTAGCGCATATATGTGGAATCTGGAAAAATGGTATAGATGAACCAGTTTGCAAGGCAGAAATAGAGACACAGATGTAGAGAACAAATGTATGGACACCGAGTGGGGAAAGCAGGGGGGAGTGGGGGGGTGGGATGAATTGTAATTGACATATATCATATAATTGACACTAATATGTATAAAATAGATAACTAATAAGAGTCTGCTGTAGAAATAAATAAAATTCGAAAGTAAAAAAAAAAGGCTTCTCCAACCACTGGGGCCAAAAACCTCCTGAAGGACTTACTCAGAACCACCTCTGCTCCTCCCAACCAACATCTCAGTCCTAGGTCAGCCGAAAGGTATTTCCCATCAACCCTCCAGAAGCCAAGGGAGCACGGAGTTTCAATGGAAGACAGAAGGTGAATACTGGCAAAGAGGGAAGGTTGACAGCCTGCTACCTGGCTGAAGACTTGCAGAGTCAGGTACCTAGAGACCAACCTGATGCCTGCCTTCAAAGTGCAGTGAGCCCCGTGGGAGAGTCTGGGGGAGAATTTGACTTGTGTCCTTTGGAATTTGGGAACATATATGAACACCAAGAATTGTGCCTGCTTCTTTTCTGGAGATTTTGAAGGAAGAGGACTTACTGTCTGAGCCCATGAAAGCGGAACAAAAAGAGACCATGTTATAGGAACTTAAGAAGGTGAGAAAACCTCCAACCCATTCCAGGTCTCCTCGTCTTTCAGAGGGTGCAGACGAGAACTACCATGTTTGACACCATATGAAGGAATATAAAGAAGAGAGGAGAAATGGTTGGGATGTGGACCAAAGGCAAGACTACAGGAAGACATGGGTGCCCCCTCTGCAGGTGTCCTCAGTAATGTGGTGACCCAAGGTGAAGCTAAACGACTCTAAAAATTGCACCAAGTTATGAGGAGACCACCACATCCTCAAAGAATACCAGCAGCAACAGAATCATGTAGTCTTGTGGGGAGGGGCACTCTTCATCTCCAGTAAGCAACCCCTGCCATCTCTCATATTCCTCCTCCCCAACAAAGGAGTTAGATGCTAGTAGAGGGAATTGAGAGGATTACATTTGAATCAGATTTGAGATTGGATTTTTACACTGGAGTGAAATTAGTCTGGTTTTGCTTTGTTTTTTTAATAACTGAAAGTAATGAGAAAGTTGTGGAATGTACCCAAGAAATTGTCTTGGGAGATTCTATATAGCACTATTGGGAACTGTGATTGGGGAAAAATAAAAACATTACTGTGTTAATATGCACAATGTAGAGTCTACTCAATAAACTGTTTGCACGAAAATGTTGACTTTTGAAAGCAAGCTGGGAGGTTGCTTTAGGGGGGAAAGGATGTTATGCATTGTCTCAAAAATAATGAATAAAAAGAACAAAGATAAGAAAAAAGAAGTCAATTCTTTTTTTTTAAAAAAGTCAATTCTTAAATGTAGGGTTTATGGAAGGAGATTTTAAAAGAATAAAAAATCATATAAATTTATTTTATCATATAAGTTGAAGACACATACTTACTTATGTCTTTTCCAAAAGGAGACATTTTTAGTAAAACAAACTTTGGATTTGTATTGACTTTAAAGTTTTCAATGCACTGCTTTGTACTTTAACTTATGAGCAAGAGACCAAACTCTCATTATGCACTTTCCTATCCACAGTGCACCTGACAGACCTGAACCACAGAAAATGTTCAAGCCATGACTTTCAAATCAATCTATCACCTTCTACCCAGTTCTCCCCTTTGCTGTCATATCTTGGTCATTGTTACACAGTCACAAAAGACTTGGGGAAAAGGAGATAGCGTTAATTATTTTTACTATGTACATTTATTATTTTTGTGATTAAGAAAAATAAAAGTAAAAAAACAAGGATTAGTATTTTATTCATCATCTTCCCTTCTGTATCAAATCATGCTTTATCCTGCGTGAATTCAATACCACACATGCAATCTACTAGTGCTGAACATCTTTTGTTTTTGCCGGCATAGCATCCATTCTCCTCCTTCTCTTAACAGCACCTTTGTTTTCTTATGAGGAACTACCCTTATCCCATTTCAGGCAGTCTTGGTAGAACCCTCAACCACCTAGCTGACCCAAGCAAAGCCGTGAAACTTTAACCTTTCCCTCAGTATTTGAATCCTGAGCAGTAACATAAGAATAAATGATGATAGAGCAGATTCATCCCCATAGTGATCATCTGAAGAGGCTTCCTAAAACCTCTAACACCAAAGCTGCATGCTTCCTGTATTTTTGAGGCATGATTGTTCAGCCTGATTTTAAATTCTGTGAGTTACTCAATATACATATAATAAATCCTTTCCCTTCCCACCTCTACACACATACCTTTAAGTTAGACAGAGTTGGTTTCTTACTGTTTGGGACCAAATCACACAAGGACCTTGGGATAGGCATGACCCATCTACTGTCCCTATTCCAGAACCCTCCTTTCTTTCCTTACTTTTCTAACAGTTTAAAGAACTATTCATTTCAGGATAAAGAAGATGTGGTAATATATATACAATGGACTATTACTCAGCCATAAAAAAGAATGAAATAATGCCATTTGCAGCAACATGGATGGGCCTAGAGATTATCATACCAAGTGAAGTAAGTCAAACAGAGCAAGACAAATATCATATGATATCACTTGTATGTGGAATCTAAAATGATGATACAAATGAACTTATTTACAAAACAGAAACAGACTCACAGACACAGAAAATACACTTATGGTTACCAAAGGGAAAAGAGAGGGAGGGATAAATTAAAAGAGCTTTGGATTAAAATATACACACTATTGTGTATAAAATAGATAACCAACAAGGACATACTTGTTGCACAGGGAACTATACTCAGTATCTTGTAATAACATATAATGGAAAAGAATCTAAATATACATAATTATATATATAATTGAATCACTTTGCTGTACACCTGAAACTAACACAGCATTGTAAATCAACTACACTTCAATAAATTTTTCTTTACAAAAGAACTATTCAATATTCATTCCTTCATGTCAACCTCTCTCTAGCCAATATCCTCAACTTACTTGCACCATGTCTTTCTATTTAACTGTTTGCCTGATAAAAACTGCCTTCTCCACTCCTAGTGCTGGGACTGCTGGAGAAAATACTGCAACCGTTTGGGTTAGTGTCTTCACTCATCTTCAGTTTCTATTTTCAGTTAGATTTTCCATGCCACACAGAAATCTTCCTGTGTTTTTGCTCATTTCACTTCTCATTTTCCACAGTGATTTTAGAACCTTCTCCACTCTCCTCAAATCTCCAAGTAAATGACTCCTTCTCAACAATGTCCATACAGAGAAAGTAAAAGCCATAGGATGGAAATTTACTCCTGTCCCAGACAGGAAACTCTCAAACAAACCTGTATTAAACCCATTCTTCCCTCCTGGTCTCTGCTGGAGTGGGAACATGGTCTTTTCTCATACTTAAAACTAATCCTTAGGATTATGCTCTTAGACCCCATTCTTTTCTACCTTCTGAGAGAAGCAGCTTTATCAATTATCTCTGTCTCTTCTATTGATATATCTTTAACCTTACCCTCCAGATGGGCATCTTATAAAAAAACAATTCTTTCCTGAATGAGTCACCTTTTAGCTACTGCCCTTTCTCTTCTCATTCACAACTAAATTAAAGTAGTTGTATATCTGCCCTGCTTGTGGAAGGAAGGGCCCAGGAAGAAGAAACAATGGCAGCATGCGAGTCAGAGCCCACCTGGTACAGGGTGAAGACAGCATCACAGAAAGGTCAGTCCAGTGTGGAGAGGCCCAGCCTGAGTAGGGTGAGGATACATCCATGTAGAGGGGCAGTCTGATGTGGGTAACAGAGCCTACATAGGAGAAAAGTGCATCTATATGGGAGAACAGATGGCAGTGGAAAGGAGAGATTGATTACATACAGGGAGACTGGCTAAACAAGTAAATCTAATAAGGCCAAAGGGAGCCAGGTTTCTCAGCATCAAAAAAGGGGGTAGGGCTTCCCTGGGGGCGCAGTGGTTGAGAGTCCACCTGCTGATGCAGGGGACACGGGTTCGTGCCCCAGTCCTGGAAGATCCCACATGCCACGGAGCGGCTGGGCCCGTGAGCCATGGCTGCTGAGCCTGCGCGTCCGGAGCCTGTGCTCCGCAACGGGAGAGGCCACAACAGTCAGAGGGCCACGTACCGCAAAAAAAAAAAAAAAGAGGGGGATAACATATATGTAAAAGAAGAAACTCTGAGGTACTAGATTAGAACTAATGGTATCAGTGTACATTCATGGCCAGATAGATAGATATAATGCAAAGGTTTGTACATACATTCATATATACATGCATATATGTCCTAGCTCTCTTCACTGAGATAGGCTTCAAGCACCATACTCCAAAAGCAAAGAGCACACCTAGTGCCCAGTTCCTGTCTTCTAAATATTATTCACCACTAAAAAGACTCAGGTCTAAAATGGCTGATTCCAGGGCTAGGGTAGGGAAAGTACAAGACAAACTTGTTAATATCTTGTACCAGAAAGAAAGAAAGTAGTCAAAAAGTGATGGAAACATGTCAAGAGACACACAAGCTACCTGGAAGGGGTTTCCTGTAGCTAAATTGGGCACAATTTGAACATCAAGATAAATAATGATAGCAATGAATTAAGGCCCAATAGTACTACAAATAAATAAATGAGTATACTGAAAGTTTGATTAGGAATGATATACTTGCAGTCTCAAAGAACTTCCCTGCAAAATACTTACTAGTTACCAAAAAAAAATAACTTCCCCCCAAAATATTTTCTTGTTACCAAAAAAAAAAAAAAAAAAACTTCATTGTTAAGAATCTTGACAGACACATCCTTAATCAAGTGACCATTAGTAATGGGACAAATCAAAATTGTATGTCATCTAATAGGGTTCAATGAGAAGAAAACATCATCACTTTCGAGGTATTCCTGTCAAAATCTAATAATTTAGCTTTCTTCAGCTGAGCCAGAGAACACAGTGACTATTTCCTCAACTCTCTCAAGAATGCTTCATAACTAATACTGTTTTAGGTGTACTGAGAGAAGTTAATTTTTTCATACAATAGATGCTTTAGGATGTTAGGGTTTCATTCCCTTCCAGAACCCAGGCTGGAAAAGGCCCAGAGGTATAGTCCATAAAAAACCGATCTGTAATCTTCAAAATGTCAAGGTCATTAAAAACCAGGAAAGATTGTTTTGCTGCTCCCAACTGAAGGAGACTAAAGAGGCATGATAACTATATGCAGCAGGTGATTCTGAACTGTATCCTTTTGCTCTAAAGGATAGTATTAAGACAACAAACTTGATTGGGATTTGTGGAGTAGATGGTAGTCATGTATAATGTCAATGACCTGATTTCCACGGTTGTGTTATGTTTATGTAGGCAAATGTCCTTATTTATAGGAAATACACAGTAAAGTATTCAGGGGTAGTGGAGCAGCATACTGGCAAATTACTTCCAAATGGTTCAGGAAAAAAAGTCTTTGTACTTTTTTATGCCTGGAAATTTTCTATCAATTTTTAATTGTTTCAGAATTATAAAAATCAAAAAAATTTTAAATGAACAAATATGAAACTGAACAAATACAAATTCACTATCATCCTCACTCCTTCTCATGTTCCTCATCTCAGTGAATTCCTGGTTTGCCCGAACAGGTTTTGTTCATTTCTGTTGTACCAACACAGACATTATTGGCCTCCTTTTCACTCTCAAGTGTCCCAACCAGGACAATCAATAACATAAATGTTCTCACTGTAAGGTTCTGAAAATCTGGCCTCTGTTTACTTCTCTAGCTTGATCATTAAGCACTCCCCCAATTTCCCTCTCCTCGCTAGTGAATCTCAACTCTTTTGGGAAAGCTCTGCCTGAACACTGGATCAGGCTTCACTATATTTGCTAGATGCTCCCTAACGCTATAGTAATCCTACTAGTAACTCTGTCTATTGCATACATATCTCTATTGTAACTATTTGTTTATATTCCCTCTTAAACTGCATTTCTGTACAGATTACCCTGCCATTCAGGGTGTGACCTTGAACAAGTTACTTAACCTTTCTAAGCCTCAATTTCCTCATCTGTAAAACAAGGATAACTGTATTGTTGTTAAGATCAAATGATATAAAGCGCATGAAGAGCTTAGCCCACCACCTTCATCATTTTATGTTTTAAGAATTATGTAAATAGTCAAACGTATTTTTTCTCTCTAGAGCTCCTTAGCTGTCTTCTTTTCATACCTAATCTTTTTATGTACCCTATTTATCAAGCAAGTAGAGTTAAAGATTGTTTCTTCTTAACACAAATATCACAAGTCTCTATGATAGAGTTCTTTTTTTTTTTTTTTTTAATTTTGGCTGCGTTGGGTCTTCTTTGCTGCGTGCAGGCTAGAGTTCTTTTTAATTTTATTTACTTTTTTAAAGAAAACACATATTCTTACAGAAAGTTATCTTCTGGGAAATAACACCAGAAACTATTAGCTCTGCTCAGGCAATGGGATATTTCTTTCCTTCCTGTTCTAGTGAATAAAACACATGTAAGTCCCCACAACAAATTCTACATATATATAGTATAGCAAATATAGTGTGTGTGTGTGTGTGTGTGTGTATATATATACACACATATATATAAATATATATATATAAGAAAATACACTTTTAACATATTATAAAACAATGAGTGCCAAATGTATAAATTTGTGGAAAACAATGTTTTCAATCACATAAAGAGTTGTTTATTAATAACTAAACATTGTTTTGGGAAAGAAAGCCCTCTTGTAAAAAAGAATAACAATTCAACAGTAACAATTAATGAGTCCTACATTGACAGACTGGACATTGAATATAATATATTTAAAGCTCTTTGGAGTCTCATAATTGTGAAGAAAAATATGTGGGTATTTTGAAGCTCTCTGTCTTATATTGTGTTTCATCTTCCAGAAGTGAAAATTCAGAATTACATGATTGTATATTTCTACTCACTGACTACACTTTCTCTAAATTTAACTATCATTGTTTTGTCTTTATTAATTATATGATTTAATCATAGATCCCCTTTGCTTAGTAAAGCATATAAATACACTAACCACATCCCTAAAGCTTTTCTTTTCATTATTAAAGGAAAAGTAATTCATATTTTCAGAGTTAAATTTATACAAACAAATTTAATCCACAGTACTAACCATTGCTCATGCTTTGTGATATCTTGCAAGCATCTAGAATGTTACATCTCAAGTCATAAATGCATAAAAATCTGCTTCTCCACAGCAAATATTGCATTATTTTCCACCTAATTGTTTCATTATTTTTAAAAATAAAAACATACTTAAAAATATAGGTGACCCTTGAGCAACATGGGTTTGAACTGCATGGATATGGGGATTTTTTTCCACTAAATACATACTACAGTACTAGGCTATCCAAGGTTGCCTAGGGTTGGTTGAATCAGAGGTTGCAGGACCTTGGATTCGGAGGAACCTGGGAAATGGAAGGCAGACTATAAAGTTATACATGGATTATATGCACAGGGGAGGGGGGAGGTTGGTGCCTATAACCCTCAAGTTGGTCAATAGTCAACAATATATATAATCATTTTAAAATAATATATATTTTTAATGACCAGGGTTTCACATACCAGACTAATGAATTTACCAAATGTATGAATGAAGAAGTGTTTGTCTTCAGAAACGTTTTTAGTGATTTTATTTCTAAGAGAGATATCACCGATACATAATCTAAATATATGTAGCAAATAAAATATTACATAATTGAAATCTTTGAAATAAACCTATTACCTACTTGCAAATCTGTTCAGAATACTTTATTAAATGTCAGCTGTGAAACACTGTTAAAATACAGATAAACAATATTACAAGTTTCATTTAACTTCCCAAATTCTTACAGTATTGTATTTTGCTCTCTGCTGTGGCACACAACTGGATTTTTCCTAAGCAATCAAAAGCAGGCTGGAAGACTCTTTGTTCATCAGTTGTAAACAATGTACCAAATGTAATATAAGTAGAAAAATGCCCAAAGAGGATATATGAATTTTAATATGATTATTACTTTATAACCATAAAACTTTAGCAAATAGTAATCCTTATTTGCTTTAACTAGTATTGGATAATACATCATGATGGTGACCTTGTGGCAATCGGCATATTTTTATAAAATGATGGTTTGAAACTTAAATCTTATTTTTAATTCTTCAGTCTCATGTGGTCCTCTGGGAAAACTTCCCATAAGATTCTACAATCTTACAGGGGCTTCCCTGGTGGCGCAGTGGTTGAGAGTCCGCCTGCCAGTGCAGGCGACACGGGTTCGAGCCCTGGTCTGGGAAGATCCCACATGCCATGGAGCAAATAAGCCCGTGAGCCACAACTGCTGAGTCTGAGTGCCACGACTGCTTGAGGCCCACACACTCAGAGCCTGTGCTCCACAACGGGAGAAGCCACGGCAATGAGAGGCCCGCGCACCTCAATGAGGAGTGGCCCCCGCTCACCGCAACTGGAGAAAAGCCCATGCGCAGCGGCGAAGACCCAACACAGCCAAAAATAAATAAATATAATAAATAAATTTAAATAAATAAGTAAAAATCAAGCTGTAAATTTACGATTTGTGCACTTTACTATGTGTATGTTAAAAAAAAAGATTCGGGCTTCCCTGGTGGCGCAGTGGTTGAGAGTCCGCCTGCCAATGCAGGGGACACGGGTTCGTGCCCCGGTCCGGGAGGATCCCACGTGCCGCGGAGCGGCTGGGCCCGTGAGCCATGGCCGCTGAGCCTGCGCGTGCGGAGCCTGGGCTCCGCAACGGGAGAGGCCACAGCAGTGAGAGGTCCGCGTACCGCAAAAAAAAAAAAAAAAAAGAAAAAAAGAAAGAAAAAGATTCTACAATCTTACAATGGAAAATTGCTTAAAGGTAACACTCCATTATCAATATATCACATATCAATAAATACTTATTGAGCATGTATTATTTGCCAGGCACTACGCTAAGTGCTGGAAATATAAAAATGATTAACGCCTGAGCACTAGATAAGATATGAAGACTGCCCTTGAGAGGCTTGGAGTATTATGCAAGAGGCAATTAATGTACAAACTATATAAAAGATTGTTAAGGAACAGGGTCTTAAAAGGTGCTGTGTACAAAGAAGAGAAATATATAATCCAAACTAGGGGAGGAAAGGATGGTTACAGGAGCCTTCTTGGAGGAGTTATTAACAAATAAGTCTACTGACTTGCTTGCAGTATGGCCTAATGATTTAAGAGCACAGGTTCAAATCCTAGCACCACCTTTTACCAACTGTATACGTTTGGACAACTTACTTCATCATCCCAAGCTTGTTTCCTTGTTTACAAAATAAATATAATAGTATTCACCTCATTGGGCTGTTAAGAGGACCAAATAAGATAAGAGTAGAAACACCAAGTAAGAGTAGAAAGCACAATGGCTGCTGTAAGATATGCTAGTATTCTGGTTGTTATAATGATGATCTCTTTCTCTCTCACATACACGCCCCACTCAGTGAACCTGGTAGTTTCTGGACTTCTTGGCCAGTGTATGCATGTGCCACACAGCTATAAAAGAAAAAACTGCTCCATCCTCACCCCCATCTTCTGTTATCATCCAGGCTTCCCAGTCCCCTGAAAAGTCTGCTTGACTTGCTGTCATTACCCGACATGCCTGCACCATGCCCATTCGTTGAACGTGAGTCTGACCACAGAGGCATCTCTGGACTACCTGTCCACCACCATTCTCCTCTCATCTTTCACTGTCCCCCATATCCACCAGGAGACAGATCTCTTGGCTTTCAGCCCCACACTAGTCTCTGATGGGTCTTTCTTACCAGTGTTTTGGTGATTTTTATGCATTTCACTTAATCAGCTTTGCCCTCTATTGGCCACCACTGTCTCCAAGCCAGTGGCCAACATTTCATTTCATTTGGAGTTACCATCATTGCAGAGACAGAAAAAAAAAAAAAAAAAAAAAATATATATATATATAAATATATGATTAGAACAAAATCATCAAGCTTTGTGAGGTTGAGAAAAGCTAGTGCTAGAAAAAGAATAACATTTGGGTCTTTTGTTCTTTCCTACTTTATCCTCTTTAGGATCATGACTCTATTTTACAATCCAGTCTTTCCCTGCAATAATCTCCCACTGGCTAGTTTTCTATCAAGTAAGTGACCCTTTCTGAAAGGTTTTCTCCCTCCTATTCATTTGCAGAAAGACCTACGGGAGGGGCAGGGCTCAACTCAATTTCTTCTTACACATTCACCTTTCTGAGGGCTTTTACCAAGTTTCACCAAAACAGATTCAAATGATAGCAATAAATAATAATAATAAATGACAAATTATAGTTAAAAGATGTTTCCCTATTCAAGTGGCTCACTGGTAGAACTAAGTGTTCCTTATTTCTAAGAGTGCAAAAGATATGATTTGGACATTATAAGTATCGGGTAAAAGGGCATCTACTCTAGCTTCCAAATTCTGTTTTTAACACATACCTTACAAAATTGTTTTGGCTTTATCTAAGCACTACTCCCACTTTATAAAAACCAAGACACACTGTATTATTTTAATTTGTAAATTATTCATGATTTAATTCTGTTCTTCACTTTGGATACTTTGCTTTATACATCTTCACAACAGCATGTGTACCTCCACGCCAACAAAATCCTTCATATATGTTTCAAAGTCCAAAATATTAAAGCATTAAATTTCTTTCAATCAGGTTCTCTGCAGCAAAATAATTTGAAACTCTTACATGACCACAAAATGTTATAGCAAGTTGAGGAAGAAAATTTTAGTTGCCTCATGTTTCCACTGAAATGTATTAAGAAGTTTATACAAGAACTACAAAGATGTTTATGTTACAAAAACGACAAATATAAAGCTAATTGCTGATGATCCACATATGAATTTACTATGTCATAGACTGAAACTGTGATTTTAAGGTTTAGCTATCACCTAACCTGTTCCATAATCCTGAAACAAGGTCATTTGAAATTCGTAAAATTCTGGGGACAGTGAGTCCTCAGCAAACTTCTAAACTTAAATTGCCCCTCCTCCTTACAGCTTTTCACATGAAACACTTCCTTCATCATAGCTACTTCTTCAATGTGGTAGCAAGTAAAATTCCCCAACAACAGAAATGAAAGTAACATGAAAACTGAGCTGATTACAGATGGGTGAGGAGCAAGAATTCTCTCTTACAATTTTTAAATTACAATATTAATAACAATTAACCACAATAAATAAAACTAACCTTAGATGGCAGACCTTTGTAAAATGCTTCCATTAAATAGTATTGAAAAGTTAGTGGCAGTGAGTAACAAGTTTTGGGTTTTTTAAATCATTCATAATGATCCTCAACATCAAAAGAAAAAATGTAGATGACTGGAAGGGTAAAATTCTCCAAGTAAGATATTGAACATGAAATTCCAGTTAGCCAAATATGAGTTTTATGTAAAAAACTGAGAACTCGTTCCTTTCAATTATACTTTGCCACTAAAACTCAACATCCATCAGAAAATATGAGTTATTATAATTAGAATTCTTTTACCCTCATTACATAATGCTGTGCCTGGTCAAAAATCATACAATAGTTCAGAAAAGAAATGTAGCATTTCTGATCCTTCTTGTAGGCCTGATGCCACTTTGAGCCTGGATGAATAAAGTTTTTCAACTCATCTAACTTAGCAGGGCCTAAGTGTTACAAATTAATTAAAGAGACTATACCTTTGGAGCCACTAATCAAATCTGTTGTCAAAATAGCCTACTGGACTCAACAACAAGAAAACAAACAACCCGATTAAAAAATGGGCAGAGGGTCTGAATAGACATTTTTCCGAAGAAGACATATAGATGGCCAACAGGCAGATAATTTCCTAATTATCAGGAAACGCAAACAAAAACCACAGTGAGATCTCACCTCACGCCTGTTAGCATGGCTACTATCAAAGAGACAAGAAATGACAAATGTTGGAGAGAATGCAAAGAAAAAGGAATCCTCATACACTGTTGGTGGAACTGTAAATTGGTGCAGCCACAGTGGAAACCAGTAGGGAGATTCCTCAAAAAATTAAGAACTACCATATGACCCAGCTATTCCATGTCTGTGTATTTACTCGAAGCACACGGAACCACTAATTTGAAAAGATACGTGCACCCTCATATTCCCTGCAGAATTGTTTATAATCGCCAAAATATGGATACAACTTAAGTGTCCATAAATGGATGAATGGATAAAGGTGCGTTATATATACAAAGCGGATTATTACTTGGTTATAAAAAGAGAAGGAAATCCTGCCATCTGCAATGACATGAATAGACCTGGACAGCATTATGCTAAGTGAAATAAGTCAAATGGAGAAAGACAAATACCTTATGATTTCACTCATATGTGGAATCTAAAAAGACAAAACAAGTGAACAAACAAAATAAAATAAAAATAAACTCATAGATACAGAGATCAGCTTAGTGGTCACCAGAGGGAAAGGGGGTTTGGAGGGTGGGTGAAAATGGGGAGTGGGATGGTGGTGAATGGTAATTAAACTTGTGGTAGTGATCACTTTGTCGTGTGTACAGGTGTCAAATTATAATGCTGTACACCTAAAGCTTATGTAATTTTTTTAAAGTTTAAAAAGTGTACTTGATAAGAAGCACTATCGTTGCTTAACTGGTAATGCTTTTCTTTCTTAGTTGTACATCTAGATGGAAATGTACCAAAATGTTAACAGTGGCATCTCCGGGTGAATAGTAGAATTACGAATGATTTTATATTAAATCGAAAATCAAAAATAAGAAGATTAAATGGCATTCACATAACACATACCACACTATTTAACGATGGAAAACAGAAACCAAATTTGGTACTGAATTTTATCACAAAATCCACAAGACATTAAAACATGTATTAAGTACAAAGAATGTAACAAACATATATAAAATTAATATAAAAAACAAATCTTACTCATTTTGCTAATACTATGTATAGCAAATCTTACCTCTAATCTCCACATCAAAGTCAAATTTGCTGCATCTTGAAGATGTTAGAGTTGAGCCAGAGTTGCAAAATCTTGAAAGGCAGAGTTAAGACTTAAAAAACAAACAAACAAAACCTCCCTTAGTTCTACAGCACTCAAGGCTGTCAGGTGTTAGTTAAAATAAGGAGCAAGCATGGATTTCATATTTTTCCTTAAGAAATAGGTTTCGACTGCTGATACAGTTTTTCTTACAACCACACAGCAAAACTTTCAGTTGAGACGGATTGTTGGGGTTTTTTTAATGATACTGAGCATTTTGATATAATGTGAAAAACTCCAGACTTGGCAGTAATTTGACATGTTGCCTCAGTATTATATACTGTGATAGCAATTATCATTTGCCTGTTTTTGACAGAGTTCTTGAGATTGAGTTTAAACCTTTACACAGTAAGGTGGAACAGCCATGGAGTTTAAAATCCAAGAAACAAATACCATAAGAAGAGCTTCCCATATAAGTTCTGAAGCAGCTATAAAAAGGGGAGGGAACTGGTTACTCTGCCTAGTCAGAGTTTTATTCAGTTGTGCCAGAAGGAGGGAGACAACACAGCCGTGGGATACTGTTCTGGGCACGGAAAGCAGCCTGTAACTGCATGTTGGCAAGGGGGAGACAGGCTAACAAAGGGGACAGAAGATGTACTTGACAGTAGAGAGGGTTAGCAGATGAGTAGGAGGAGATGGCATATGAGACGTAGGCTGGGGTATGGTAGGAAAGAGCCTTGGTGGTAAAGATGAACAGCTTCAATTTCACGCAAAATACAATAAAGGCCCAGTAAAGCAAGTCCAGAAGCCGCAAATAATGGCTACAGTACAGCATTTCAAGCTGTTTACAGGGTAGATATTTAGATAAGGAGCCTTGAAAAGGGGAGGTTATAAAAGTCATGAGAGAAAACATTCAAAACTTAGTCCAAGTGTTTTCATAGAAATGAAAACACAAGCAGGGATTTAGAGGTGCCAGAGTTGGTTGTTTGTTTCTGATGTTTTCATAGTTTGAATAAATAGGAGGAGGAAAACAAAATGAAGCAAGTAAACTCAAGTTTAGGTGTTTAAGAAATAGTCACATGACTGAATCCAAAGAGAAGAAAGGTGATAATTAGGGTAAGTGAGAAGGATCTTAAGTAAAAATTATAGGGGATAAGAATTTCTTGGCAACTTGTCAGTTACTAAAGTGTTTAGGAAGACATTGTAAAAAAAAAAATAAAGAGAAGTAGAAAAATAAATAATGATAATGATTTATAATATCCTAAAGGGTTCAAACAGAAGGAATAATGTAATAGAGTGACAGGGTTGAATCATTTAATGTGCTTAAACAATTTTCCAAACTACGAGTAAATCTCTTAAGTTTTTGGTTAAATGGAATTCTAGTTTGATTTAAACAGCTGATTCTTATTTTTTCAAAAATAAGTTATATTCCGACCGGAGAGATTTTACTAAAAATTCTGAAGAATTCAGCAATTGTTCACTAGCCCTTAATAATTTAAAACAACTTTGGTGATAAAGGCATCATTGTGAACTGTGCTTTTAAATCCACGCCCAAAGTTATTTAATGGTTAGTATATTTGACCTTAACGCTAACACTTTAACAAATTTACCACTAGGTGGCGAAAAAACCCAAATAGTATCTGTTAACAAAGTTAGTACAAGATCCCAAGTACTTGAACAACTAAAAGAGCCACCAGGTGTCATCCAAGAGAGGAAAAAAAAAAAAAAAAAAAAGACTATTCTCCCCACTCAAATACAAAAATTCAGTTTTAAGCACAACCATCTAAGCTCTATCAGAGGTAAATACCCTGTCCATTAACTGTCTAAATAGTTTGCATATTTATACTCTATACAATTTATACAATGCTCTTGACTCCAAGATACTGCCTTTCAACTAAAACCCAACTAAGTAAAAGTTAATTTCTTTAAAAAAAAAACAACAAAAAAACCAGCAAGACCAATGAATGAGCTCAATGTATTGTGAATCATAGTTTCAGCCTATCCAAATACACTGCACAAAAGAACCTAAAACGGCTTAGACACAGACAGCCAAGAATCTTCCAAAGTGTATTTGGTTATGTATATATACGTCCAGATTCATATTCTTTTTCCCTATATTTCTCTCCTATAAGCAATTTCATTGATTGCAAAAAAAATCTAGATAATTATGCTGTTATGCCTTGAATTCCGGTGTGATTTTACAAAAGCACTGAAATTTGTTACCAAAACGTTCACAGTAAAGAGACAATTGTACCTGTCCTTAAGAAAGATGTATAATGAGAATTATGTTGAACAGTCCAAAGCTGAAAATTAAAATTAAAGCTTTACAGAATTAAGCCCTATTTATATAACAAACCATGCTTTTTAAAAAAACATTTTCTGCACTTCACTAACTTCTAACAAAGATTTTTCAACGCTGTTGTAAACATTATGTCAGCTAAAACACTATGTCATGCTGCCTTTTATAAGGTGATACTTTTTTAGGCCGAATCCTATTCTTAATCCTCTGGACACAGGAGTTGTAATCATGTCATACCCTGCAAATCTAGCGGTAGGTGGTGTCTCAAAAAAAGGACGTTTTCTTCCTTCTAGGAAGTGGTCAAACCTTGTTTTTCCCTCGTGTCATCAGGCAAAAACTTGATTGTTCTTCGTTGCTATCGAATTAAGAGATGGAAGAGAAAGCAGTTCAGGAGAAAGCAAAATATACTGATTAAACTATACTTGCTTCTCTTCCTTGCTCCTTATAGTATTCTCTTTTAAGGTCTCGACCTGACCTCGACTGGGCTCATTTCCACCCTGCCTACAAAGCACTGATTTTAAAAAGAAAAAATTCCAAGCCAAGAATGCTCTTGTCTATGAACATTATCTCTCCTCTGGTTTTTATTACATTTTCTTTTGAAATTCGTTAGATTATGTTCAACAACCAGCCCTTGCCCAACCGGTTTCTCCCCTTCCCCCATTTCTCTACACACATCACTTTTTCCTCCTCCCATCAGGGCAGTGGGCAAAACACGGCAGTGCCGGCAACGCACGTTTTGGGCCGGTCACTCAGCAATTTATTCTCACTTGGCTTTGCAAACAGCTCCCCACCCAACCTTGTCCCCCAGTTCCCTCCCTCGGCCATTATCTTTCTACTAGACTGTGCTCAGTAAGGGACTCCAGCTACCACGTCGAGGGTTTACGGTAGCCTGCCTACCAATAGGAGCCTACAATGAAGAGAAGTCAGGTTCAGCCTCCCGGCAGCCCCAGTGTCTTCTTCCCCTGGCTGTACACCTACTGTACCCGCGAGCGAGCCGGGCGCGGGGTGGGAGGGGGCGCGCAGGGAGGGCGGACAGCAGCCGCGGCGTGCGCATGCGCACTGGGGTTGTTTTTCACAAAGCTGCTCTTAAAGTGAGCTGGCAGCTTCCAGCCGCCCGTCTTTGTAAGGAGACCACTGAGACTAGCAGGATCGCGGAGCAGCAGCCTCTGTGCTGCCCTGACTTTTTAAGAAATCTCAATGAACTATTTGTAAAGAATCACTGATCCTGCCTGCAAGCTCTTTGCACGGCAAAGACATCGATCAGTGTTAAGTGAAGATCACATTTTATATGTGATCTTGACTTTTTTGTCTTACATTATATTTTTTATAGATTTTGTTATAAACATGGTGCTGGGAAAGGTAAAGAGTTTGACAATAAGCTTTGACTGTCTTAATGACAGCAATGTCCCTGTGTATTCTAGTGGGGATACAGTCTCAGGAAGGGTGAATTTAGAAGTTACTGGGGAAATCAGAGTAAAATCTCTTAAAATTCATGCAAGAGGACATGCGAAAGTACGCTGGACCGAATCGAGAAACGCCGGCTCCAATACTGCCTATACACAGAATTACACTGAAGAAGTAGAATATTTCAACCATAAAGACATCTTAATTGGACACGAAAGAGGTAAGTTTTTTACATTATTCGGAAATTATTAGACCTGTTTTCTTTGGCAAAGTACCTTTTCAATTTTCCTGAATTAATATAATCCTACTCCTACCATAACGTATAGCTGTTTGATAAAGGTTGGAAAGGTGGAAGATTTGAATTCTCCTTGACATTCATCGTGTGTTAAGCCGTAATGCATGCAGGCATCTGCAAAGTGACTGCAAACTGCACTTATTCCACTACCTCTATACCCGGCTTGGTCTGTGCCATAATGCACACTTGCAATCCATTTCCACCTTACGTATAAATTCTGCTTATATGCGATTCAGTAATTTTACTAATATGTTTTCAAATGAATTGCAAAAAGCTGCAATCCAATATTAGGTTTTTCCCTTGTACTCTGCAACCTTAGATCTTAAAAACTAAGCTTCAGTAAAGAAACGGAGTAACATTTTTAAGTGGGTTAATAGGTGTATTTCATTTTTAATATTGACACGCAAAAGCCTTAAGAGAATTGACCGTTGTTCTTTGATAATGGGTTTCTGTGGTTTATTTTGACATATGGTATCAACACCCCACGTGTTTTTTCCTATTCTTTCCAGTTCCTTTAGAAATTTACATCAAGCATTCTCTATTTTAAAGGACAGCACCTATCATTATGATATGTTTAAAGTCAGTTTTAGAAGCCATTTAGGGTCAGAAATTTTCTTTTCCAAGCATCATGCCTAACTTTGGAACGTGCATTCAATGAAACCCGTGCCAGTCAAATGGAATTGAAAAGTATTCGGCTCGTTGGATATGATTTTTGGTTAGAAACTGGAGATGAAGGGTTGTCAAAGGGAGAAGGGGTCCTGAGATTTCAAATCTATTGTTTAAATGGTTACATTGTGGAAATATAGCAGACTCTAAGCTTGTTTTTCTAAGTTTCCACCCTTTGTTAGAAGCGGTTCAATCCTGTTTCGGACCAGTTCTGGGGGGTGGTGAGGAGGGGCGCTTGTTCTGCTCTCAGCAGATTGGTTACACGCGTCAGGTGGTGGCGATGACTTAATTCCTAGCCCAAGAAGAATATAGTGTTAAAACTGGTTATGTAATTTTGTCCTTCTCCTTTTTAATGCTGTATTTAACTCGAATGTTGATGATTTTTCAGAGTAGAGCACATTTTTACCTCCATTTTTAATTAAAAAATACACATCCACGAGGAAGTGCTAATTGAACTAAGGCAAGTGTAGAAACGTAGGGTGCTTTGAGTTACAGCATGAATGCATTATTTTTTAAATATTAAGATGAAATCAATCTTTAGTTGGATTTTCAGTTACACATAGGTAATTTGCATCCTGAAATAATTTTTAGTTAACCTCTCTAAGCAGTGACAGTGATAAGAAATGCAACTGCCTAATGACAGTCCTGGTATTTGTTGAACAGGACACACAAGTTTGTATTTGATCCTTCCTGGACTGGCAGCTTTTTATAAGATGAGTGAGAAGAAACAAAGGTTTTTAAGGAGTTGAGGTTTGCAGTGGGGTAGAAGTAGAATAACGACTTATGGGGACAATTTCATTAATTGCGCCACGATTTCATAGTAAAGAACACTATGTGCCCCGCACCCCCACGAGACACCCCTCAACCCCTGCAAGCTAGAACGAGCTTCGCTTGGAATACTTTCAATGACTTAAAACTGGGACCTCTCAAACTAGCCTGGTAACTGAGACCCCGCCCCGGGCGGCCGGCGATAGGCGGAGCCGGGTTTGTTAGCCTGTTGCTAAGGCGATGCCAGGCTCTGATTGGATTGGGCGCGAGCGGGTGGGGAGAGTGGGCTCGCCGGCTGGGGCGAGGCTTGGAACCGGCGTGCGCCGGTAAAGGTCCCTCCTGAGCTGCGGCCCCCGCCCCTACTCGCATCCCTGCCCGGGCTTCTGGAGGCGCGCGGGGCTCATATCACATACCGCTCTGTTGCCCCTCACCTGGGCCCGCTTGCAGCCCCGAAAGGAGCGACTACAGGTTTCAACAGAGTGGAGAGGAGAAGCCTCCGCCGGCCTTACAGGTGCCGGATGGCCCTGGGCGCAACTTTTTAGCTGCCAGTTCCATTCACGCAGAAATTGGGTGGGCAGGATTAGCAGGACCCCATTTTCCACGTTTTCGGGTGGAAGTCGTCAGGCAGCTTCAGTAAACGCTTGTCTTTTTCTTAGCTGAAACAGCGTGTTTCCTTTTCTATGCAGTCACCAGACTGGCTACCTTGATGTGACCCGAGTGGGGAGAGAGCGCCAAGACTGGCCGGGACGGGGAAGGAAAAGTGACATTAACATTGAAAGCGGGGTGAGGTGGGGCCTTCGGCGAGTATTCCTTGCCCACTTGTCATTGTTTCTTTGGGGCTTTTGCACCCCGCGCACCATTCCCCGCCGCCGTCGCCGCAACTGTAAAGGTGTCAGGGTGGCCCGAGCCAGATCGAACCGGTCACCGGCCGGGGCGTGTAAAGCGGAAGCGCCGCAGCGTGCTCGCCCCGCCCCACGTCAGCAGGCTAGGCTGCGCGGCCGCGAGCGCGAGCGCCGTGCGACATATGCCGTATGTATAGCGGGGCGCGCGGGCGGCGGCGGCGGCGCGCGGGCGGGCCGGCTGGGATCTGCTCGCGCCGGTTTAGGCCGGTCCTCTCCTGCTCCGGTCTAGTTCTTGATTGACAGCCCGGCACTTGTTTACCACGGCGCGGCCGCCGCCGCTCGCCTCGATGAGACTGCTGAGCTGGCACAAAAAAGGGAGCGAGACGGGAAGAAAGGGAGAGGGAGACAAACTTTGGGCGCCGCCGGGGGGAGCGATTTTAAATGGCCCCCAGCTCGTCAGCGGGATTTCCGTGCTTAAATACCGTAGAGACGATTTGCACGGGGGGAGAAGAAAATACTACTGAGATAGAAGGGAGTCTTGGTGATTTTTTTTGAATACAAGTTTCCACATATAGGCGCTTTTTTCCTTTTCTCCTGTGGTGGAAGGGAAGCATCACGGTTTTTGTGTGAATTTATTACTTTGGTGAGGGAAAGTTAGATGATAATACCCGTTTCTCTTAGTCTCCTGGTTAATGATAAAGGTTTCTACACCGAGAAAACTGCGCTAGTAGACGTTTATGTAATTAAATTACCCGGTCGGAACGCTTTAGAAAATCATTTTAAGAATCCAGAACACCCTCCCACATTTCGTTATATTTGTTTTGGAGACGTTTTGGAGATAAACCTATTTGAGCAAAAGAAATTGGTTGTAAAATAAAGTCATCCCGTTTTTTCTAGCAATGGGAAACAAACCTAGTCTTCATTTTTCAAGGATGTGTGACAGTTGTTTCCCATTAAGCAGGCACCGTTTAAATCTAAGGTATATTTTATATATATGCGAATTTTTAGCTGTTGCTAGGACAGACAGATTGTCATAATTTTAGGTTCAATAAGAATTTTTATTTTTAGCTATGAAACTGACATTAAAATCACTTCCTTTTTTTTTTTTAACTCCAACATCTATTTGACAAGAGTTTTCTAATGGTTTTAGAGCTTTAACATTCACATCTTCTGCATCAAAACTGACATATTTTAAAAGGCTTACATGAACAGTTTTCATTTTATATATAGTCTATTTAAGTAAGTGGATGAAGAGAAAGGTAACATCTTAGTATGAGATTTGAAATCTGGATCTTTTGTTGAGCCTGTATTGTCACACATAGATGCTTTACAGTTTAGGTTGTTTTCCATTGAAAAACCAACTATGGGGTATAAGTATTAATTATCCCCATTCTACAGATGAAGCAACTGAAGACAGGACTTTTATTTTACCCAGAGGAAGTGATGAAGTTGGAATTAGAACTCAGATCTCTCACACTCTAAAGTTTGTGGCCTTAATTACTATGTGAGCATCTTTAAAGTTCTGCCACCAGGAAGAGAGTGTAAAGGTTTAACAAGTTTTTTGTTTTCTTTTTCTGTTTGTTTTAGATGATGATAATTCCGAAGAAGGCTTCAACACTATTCATTCAGGAAGGCATGAATATGCGTTCAGCTTCGAGCTTCCACAGACGTAAGTATTTTGTAACAGGCATTTTTCATAAACATCCATTCTTTTCAAATGAAACATTGTAAATTTAAATATTTTTAGTTTAAAAAAAAAAAAACCCTTTTCATTACTGAAACTTGCTAGAGGAAAACATATACTCAGAAAAGAAGCTATTTTTTTAATCTAGAGTGGCAATATTATAGAAAGCAAAGCTCAATTCTTAGTATGCTGTCTCAAGTTTTATATGGTTTTTAAAACTTGAATAGTATTTCATTTAAAGTGAGTGAATTGGAAGGTGCCGGTAAAATAGTAAGCGTTTAATACTTAGTTTATCATCAGCATTAGCAGAAAAGGTAGAACATAACAAGTCTCTCATTTAGTAGTTTATAAAAATTCAGTGATCATTTTTTATACTGATGCTACCCAACAGCAGTAGGCTAAGAAAGTCAAAATAATTAAGAATATCCTCACTTTAGAAGTGATGTGTTTTTTTCTGTTATGAATTCATTAGCTTCTGTGCAAAGAGCTATTGAGAAGGTCACTCGAGATATTATGACCTGTACTTAAAAGGAAACTTCCATCAGAGATACCTTAATATAAGGCTTGGAATCTAGTATGAAAGGAAGAAGGAAAGTAGTATATTCTTTTCTTTTTTCTTTTTTGCGGTACGCGGGCCTCTCACTGTTGTGGCCTCTCCCGTTGTGGAGCACAGGCTCCGGACGTGCCGGCTCAGCAGCCATGGCTCACGGGCCCAGCCGCTCCACGGCATGTGGGATCCTACCGGACTGGGGCACGAACCCATGTCCCCTGCATCGGCAGGCGGACTCTCAACCACTGCACCACCAGGGAAGCCCGTGTATATTGTTAATGTAATAATAAATCATTAAAGGAAATTATACAAAGAGTAATTTTTGAAAAAAATGCTTTAACAGATATTAAAACATGCAAAGTGGCACTTGTACTGTTTGCTCTGAAAGGTAAACTTGCATTACATAAGAACGTCAAGTGCCAAAGGTACATAATGCTGTATTTTTTTAAATTCTAGTACTTGTTATATATGGATAGAGTTCATAAAGGGTATTTTTCAGAGTATCCTGTGTAACATATTGCTTAAGAACATGATTTTTAATATAGTGCCCTAATTACTTTCTGAGAGAAATATTTTAAGTCTGAATACAATAGGAATAATACATTTGGGCCTGAATATTTTCAAAGCATGGAAGTAATTTAATATATTTTTTTAAAATTCTATCTATAAACCCATCATTTAAAGTAAACTCTAGAAGACTAGCATAGATCCTGCGTTTTATTTCTCTGCTATACAAGTTAATGCAGAAGTCTAAAATACAAAACAAAAACACCACTATACTCCTCAAAGAGCTAGCACTCTACCTTGTAAATAAATGAACCTTGTGCATTTTTCTAATGAAATTATGAAAAAGAGACTAAAATAAAATCTTCCACAAGTAATAAAATCTGGGAGAGTTGAAAAAGAATTATGATTCTCTTGATACAGGTCAACAGAAAAAATTTTTTCTTTTTAAGTCTATAGTATAGTTAGAAAGCATGGCCAAAAAGAGTTAGAACATAAGTAAACTGGGAAATGTAAAAGCATTTTTTTAGAGCTTCAGTGGATTTAATGAAATGTGAAAAACTTTTGAAACTATAACGACTATTCCAGGCCTTTTCTAAATCTTAGTTAGTTACTATAATAAGAGATAATAATAATTCTTAGTTAATGAAAAATGGAGCGCCATAGGGAGTCGTTTGGTCTGAGTGTTTAACCAGTGTCCAGAATATCTCAATAGAAATAGTTAAACCATTCTTAACTTTATTTTTAAACTAAAGTCTTGACCTTTTCAAGAATTGTTCATTTCCAGACTTTGCTAATTTTGCCACCAGCATTAAAAGTAGCCTCTTCTTAGTTTAAAGAGATTGTATTCTTCTGGCTTTTTTAACCAAATTTCTGTAATATTTAACAACTTTGTGTTATTATTTGGAAACAGAAGGTTTTTTCCCCAGTGACTTATCCCTTTGGAAATACAAATTATGCCTTTGATAACTCATTGATGTATAAACTTACAATATATTAACACTTCTATGATGAGCTACTGTATAAATATTAAAAAGAGGTGTAAGATTAATATATTGACCTTTATATTCTGCACAGACCACTTGCTACCTCATTCGAAGGCCGACATGGCAGTGTGCGCTATTGGGTGAAAGCCGAATTGCACAGGCCTTGGCTTCTACCAGTAAAATTAAAGAAGGAATTTACAGTCTTTGAGCATATAGATATCAACACTCCTTCATTACTGGTAAGAATTAACTGAATTCTTCATTTTTTGTTTTTGGCATATAAATATTAAAGAATAATCACCTAAACTACATACACATTCTTTATAATTTTTAAATAGTAACTTCATTTTTGAATTACATAAATACCACTTTCAAAAAAAATAAGAGCACACAAATTAATGCAGGATATGCTCACATTTTCTGATACTGTAATAACTTTAAGTAAATTTTTAAAGTAAGACCAGTATTTGGTATGAAGTATCTTCCTCAGAAGGTAACAGCAATAACAAAAGAATAGATCTGTTCCCTAAATAATTTTAGTGGAAAAAGAACAGTAGTATCAATTATTATTATAACAATATCACTTAACTTGAAAATATCATAATCTAAAATTTGTATTATTTATTGCATTATTCCAATATAGGGATAGTTGTCAAATGATGGGGAGATAATTATTTTCATGAAAAAACTTAAATTCTATTTTAAAGGAAATCTTTTTTAATTGTATTTTTTCACAAGATTCAAATTTGATTTCAAAAACTTTACTTGGTTTAAACAAATAATAACATCTTTAAGCAAGTAAAATTAATCTTAAAAATGAGCAGTTTTCTTTTTTTATGTATTGAGTTTTACAGTCTCAGAGAAGGATGTTATCATTTGGGATAATAACCAAGTTGCTTTCCAAACTGCTTTTTTTTTTTTTTTTTTTTTTTTT
>NW_020185325.1:8180860-8200853 GCF_003031525.2 Neophocaena asiaeorientalis asiaeorientalis | reverse complement strand
TCCAAACTTTTTTTTTTTTTTTTTTTTTTTTTTTTTTTTTTTAAAGGCAGTTTAAATGGAATGTGGAAAGGGTTTTTTTTTTTTCTGTTTGTTTTTTTGGTTGTTTTTTAATTATTGTGTATGTAAATAGCTGGGCTAAAACTATGTTTATGAAATATGGTGTTAAACCCTTTTTTCTTTAATTGAATGGAAACTTGTATAAAGACAAAAATACTAATATAAATCAGAAGTCCATTGGTTAGTGGAAAAGTATATTTGGATACTGAAAAGAAAACAACACTACTTTTAATGTTAAATTCTTCAAGAATTTAAGATTGTATTTTAAAACATTCTATTACTGTCTCAATTCATACATTGATCATTTTCTATAAATTTATTTCTTACAGTCACCCCAAGCAGGCACAAAAGAAAAGACTCTCTGTTGCTGGTTCTGTACCTCAGGCCCAATATCCTTAAGTGCCAAAATTGAAAGGAAGGGCTATACGCCAGGTATGTATGAGGTGGATTCCCACAAAAAATGATCTTTCTTCACTTAGCTCTTATGTATAAATTTACATTATTTCTACTAAATGCAGACATGATACAGTATTCTTTGGTAAAATATCATAAATTGTGCTTATCCAGTTTCCTTTTATAAATTGGAATGTAGTCTTCTTTTTTAAATTGCTACTGTAAATGTGTTTATTTTTATAACTATAAGTTATTTGCCACTCTTAGGATAGCTTTTTATCCCTGTAGTTCATTGAACTTTCAGACTTTAGCCTGAGAGTCTACATTTGTTTTGGGGTTGGTTGGTTGGTTGGTTTTTAACAGTAGATATATTTTTTTTTCCTGTAGGTGAATCAATTCAGATATTTGCTGAGATTGAGAACTGCTCCTCCCGAATGGTGGTGCCAAAGGCAGCCATTTACCAAACACAGGCCTTCTATGCCAAAGGGAAAATGAAGGAAGTCAAACAGCTCGTGGCTAACTTGCGTGGGGAATCCTTATCATCTGGAAAGACAGAGACGTGGAATGGCAAGTTGCTGAAAATTCCACCAGTTTCTCCCTCTATCCTCGACTGTAGTATAATCCGTGTGGAATATTCACTAATGGTATGTATAGATTTAAGGGTTTGAGGTGGGTTTTTTTTAGGTTTTAAAGTCGTAAGGGTATCATTTTGTCTTACCCAGGATTTGATTTTTTTTATTCCATGTGTGATATATATAATTATATGTAATTCTTTATATAGTTTGGAATATAATTACTAATTTTACCTAAGGTAATGTACACGATGGAGAAACTTTTCAAGTATATCATATGTATATAAGTTAAAAAATGAAGTAAATGAGAGCCTCAAATAACATTAGATTGGGTTATTCATTTTTTTAGAGGAAATAGTACTTGGCATTCTAAACCTAACATCTCCTTTCATTGTTTAGGTATACGTGGATATTCCTGGAGCTATGGATTTATTTCTTAACTTGCCACTTGTCATTGGTACCATTCCTCTACATCCATTTGGTAGCAGAACCTCAAGTGTAAGCAGTCAGTGTAGCATGAATATGAACTGGCTTGGTTTATCCCTCCCTGAAAGACCTGAAGGTAATAATTTGATAATGCATATCTAAGCTTAATCTATTATTTTCAAGAACATAATTTTGCTTCTGGTATTTTATGATTAAAGTTTGTCTATACTTGAAAAGAGTAGATATGCCCCTAATGTTAGGTTTAAAATGTATATCCCCCTAGTTTTGATCACAAGACAGATGATTATTATGTTACCTTGACAGTCCTTTTTAATACCTTCTATTCTGTGTATTTTGACATGCATAAGAACGTGCTGTTCGAATTGCGTGTATCTTTTTCCTTCAGCACCACCCAGCTATGCAGAAGTGGTAACAGAGGAACAAAGGCGGAATAATCTTGCACCAGTGAGTGCTTGTGATGACTTTGAGAGAGCGCTTCAGGGACCACTGTTTGCATATATTCAGGAGTTTCGTTTCTTGCCTCCACCTCTTTATTCAGAGGTAAGCATCAAACCCTCAAGTACAAAATGGGCTGTGACTCTCTTAGTAAACAGTATTGCAAACTTTTAAAAAACACAGCTAGGTTTTGATTATCGTAAGAGAAAAACAAATAATTTTGAACAACAGATTTAAAAATTAGATCATAAAGTTGTCACTATTTACTAAGTTTGACCCAGAGGTAGGACTGGTCTCTTATATTATTGGGGAAATAAAGATAATGATCTAACCTCATACTTCCAAAATGCCAGTTAAAGGAATAAATCATCTTTTAAAGCATCTATAGAACTGGCATTTTACAGTCATTGATTAAATAGCTAGAATTTATCTTATCCTTTTCCAATTTAATTTTCATATTTTAATATTCTCAGTCATAAGGGAAAATAACATATGTAATAACATCTTAAACAGCATTCCTGTACTCTTAGATTATTTTTATTCATCTCAAGTAACTAAGCACTTATAAGAATAAAACATGGCCCTTGGGAGAAGCATACAGACTGGTGAGGAAAACAAACTTAGAAGCAAAATATTACCTAACAATGTAATAGTAATGCACAGTTCATTTGAGGAGCAGCTTGCTGGGTCTTGAGAATCAGGAGGGGCTTCCCTAAGAAGGTGATTGTTAAACTGATTCTTGAAGAGTAAGTATTCTCAAAATGTAGAATGTTCCAGGCAGGAAGAAAAATATGTGCAAAGGAAAGGAGGCAGGGAGCAATCCAGCAATGTCGGATACTTCAGAATATATATATACATAATAATACATTGTAGGGACTTTAGAGTTGGCCTTGATACCAATGTTAATACCAAATGATTTTGTAAATCACTAGCATCAGCTTTTTCTTTTTGGTTGCTGTAGTTTAGATAGTTATTTTACAGTGAAATATTACTCCCAAGAAAGACATAAAAGGATTGTTTCACTCTTCAATGAATTGCTTTTATTTTTTTTCCCCTTAATACCATGACTAGAAGAGTTAATTTTCCTTTGGATATGATTAATATGAAATCCACTTTATTCATTTATTATAGGATGTTCAGAATCTGTTCTGTTCTCTGCAGATTCTTGATTGGACATAATTTTTCTATCCCACTATTTCAATTCATAAAATTATTAGATGCTAAAAATGTCCTCCCACTTTTTAGAAACATTGTCACTACATTTTTATTCTGACATTTCTGTCTTGCTTATTAAGTCCCTCATTTGTGATTTGATCTGACAGGCATTTTAAAAGAATGGCAATCTAAGTATCCACTTTTAAGCAATTTGTCATAAAATCTACCTCCTTCTTTTAAAATGAACTAAAGATAATTAAGAGAATTCAAAACTTTTAAAACCCTATATTGGTTCAGGGTGTGATTTAATTATTTTACATCTAGCCACATAGAGGGGGGAAAGTATTGTAAATGGGTCTTGTCCAAAAGATCTTTCAGTAAAAGAAATGTATTAAACCCAACAATTTGCCTTCCTGTGCCCATTCTCTTTGTACCTGAGAAGCAACTGAAATATGTTCACTTTTATTAAGTGTATGTGCATATGAAAGTCACTACAGAAAGAGGCAAGGTGGAAAGCCTCTAGAACATTTTGGGTTCACCATTCCTATTTCGTGATATACACTGTATTCCTAGGCCCTCCCTAGGGCTTTACACCCATGAGTTATTACCTCACGTAAGCACCAAGAACTTTGTTTACACAACTACATTCTTCCCAAAGCTCAGGAAAAGATGAGTTGACTTTTTTGTAACAGGATGAAATGGATACTTTACAGAAGAAAATCACCGCTATGAAAATGTTGGCCAATTGTGTATTTGAGTCTTAAGTATGACTAAGTGCTGAGTAAAACTGCATTCTCTGATAGAATGTTACCTTTACCTCTTGTCAAATAAAACTATTCCAGCATACCTTTCTAAATTTAATTGTTAATCTAGTAATTGAATAGCAAGTACTTTATAGATGATACTAATATCCTTTCTTCTCCATACAAACTCTGTACTTTCTGATTACATTTCTCAACTAGTACTCAAAATATTAGCGTATTTGCTGCATTCTTACTAAACCTTATCAATTAACTTTGGTTTGGGTTTTATTTTCTCTTTTCTTTCTAGATTGATCCAAATCCTGATCAGTCAGCAGATGATAGACCATCCTGCCCGTCTCGTTGAAGGAATACTTGATTAAATCAAGTTGATGTGGGTTCCGAACTGTATCTCTTCCCTTCCCGGCTGAGGACAGAGAAGTATCTTGGAGACACGTTTTCAGAGGAAGTGGAATTGCTTTTGCCCAGAAAAATGGCGAATACATGAAACAACCAGTGATCATGCTTTAGAAGCCTACAGCAATGTTCTGGGACTCCTCCAACATGCTTGAAGATCTAAGCTTTTTTCCTTTAAAACTGGCCCATACTAAGAGCAGTCTTCTTAGCCTATGGTCATACGTGTCAAGACACCACGTTGTAAAGAGGGATGATTTCCTTCTTTTGATTTGAAAATTTGCACATGCTCAATGCTTACATTGTGCGGTTCCATGTCACTACAGCTTTTTTTTTTCCATTTATGCCAGACTCTTGATACTCTTTTAAAACTTGTTTGCAGTGAGCACAACAAGGAACAAAAGCAAGCTTTGAAAAAAACTTTAACAAGAAAAAAACGCACTGACATTTTTTTTTTTTTAATTTAATATAGCCTGGACTTTACCTGCGTATGCACATGCTCAGAATTGTCCTACTAGGCTGACCATGTATCACCTCTTCAGCTTGGATCCTATTGTGGATTTATTTACAAACATCAAATGCCTTCAAGCCAATCCTTCTTGCTGTATGTTTTGCAGCCTACTGTAGTAGATACGCAACAGATATGTGGGAAAAGAGATAAGAGGAGGAAGCTAATAAGAGACTGTCAAGATTGTATACCTTCTTGGTTTCTTTTAAGAATTTGTTGCCTTTCTACTATTACAGCAAAGCAGCATTTTGTTACTGACTGCCTAAAATCACTTAATCTCAGGTGAACGCATCACTTGCCAAACTGTTGGAATGCTATTTGTGTTTTGTTGCACTGTTGAGTTTTTTTGTTTGTTTGTTTGGTTGGCTTTTTGGAGAGGGAAATTTGGAAAAGGGACATACACAAAAGTGATAACCCACCCGCATTGCCTTTTTATCATTACATATGAGAAGAAACTAGCAGAGCTAAGAATGGAGTAAAGAGAGGCAGTATGGCAGGCACCAGCAAAGAGTTAAGGGCTGTTGCTCTTTAAAATTATTGTTATTTTTTATTATTATTTTTAAAGTATGGAAGTTTTCCAGTCACTGGAAAGGAGGAGAAAGTGCATTTATTTTTATACAGAGTTACGTAATTACCTCCAAAACACATATGTTGGAAATCGTTTTTGCTGGTGCAGAGTATTTTCATGAGCAGGAATATATATGTTCAGATTATGATTAGAGAGCTCAATTTATACATTTCCTATCCTGCTCAAGCTTGACAGAGCTTGAAAACCCAAGTTTATTCTAAAAGTGTATAACTTCAAAATTACAAATACTAGAATATGTGCTGGAATAATAACTTTTATATTTTTGTGGTTCTTTTAATGAAAGTATTTTCTTCCATTACCTAAAGAAGATTTTTCTAAGCATGAGAAATCATTCACTTTGAGTATATATAGTTATGAAGAACGATCACATCAGTAAATTATAGCTTATATTAAAGATAATTTACAGTTGGCTCATAAATATACCAGCATTCATGAAGACACTTATAACTGCATTTTCCAAGGTACCAAGTTGTACTGATTGTCTTATTCTAGAAGGAATTCAGCTCTGATGTATCTTAATGAAAATCAGCATCTCTGGTGTTGCAACATATGCGTGAAATGGGTCTTAACATCTATCCTGCCATTTAATCCCACAGTTAATAAAGTGGCTGAAAATAATAGTAACTCTGGCTTGGTGCTTGACCTGGTTAAATACTGTCTTAAAGCTTCATACAAAACAAATAGGCTTTTCCATAAGTGGCCTTTAAGAAAACATGGAAGACAATTCATGTTTGAAAAATGCTGACAGGGTGAAGAAAGCCCATGTAAAAATGAATCGCGTTTTAAGTGATTCGGTTAAAGGGTTTGGGCTCCCATAGCAAACTAATACTAGATAATAAGGAAATGGGGGTGAAATATTTTTTTATTGTTGTTAAATCATTTTGTGAATGTCCCCCTCAAAAGAAGCTAATGGAATATTTGGCATAAAGGGCATTTGGTGGTTTTATTTTTGTTGGGGCGGGGGGTGGGGGGATTGTCAGAAAATCCCTTTTCTTATGTCTAACTGACTAGGGAACAATTATTGATATGCATAGCATTGGAATACTTATCACCATATACTCTTTTAAATAACACATGAGGAAAGAATGACCAATATTCTGATAATTGGCACTGGGTTAACAAAACGTGATAAAGTTTCAAATATATAAAACTTTATCAAATAAAGTTTTATTTTCCCCATTAAAGTATTCCTTTACTTTCTTACTTAGAGGCATTACTCCTTTCTAAATATTGGTCAATTCTTGATATAAGATGTGAGGTTCACAGGTGTATTCCAGTATTCAAGATAGATTCCTGATTTTTCAATTAGGAAAAGTAAAATCCAAAACGTTAGCAAAACGAAGTGCAATATTAAATGTTTGCTCTATAGATTATATTCTGTGGCTGTTTGTAATTTCTCTCTTTTTTTCTTTTTTATTTGGTGCTGAACATGTCCTTGTAGGCTGTTTTAAGAAAACAATATGTGGGAAATGATTTAATTTTTCCTATTGCTCTTCCTTGTGGAAAATAAAAGTGTTTTCGGTTTTTTTCCTTTTTGTAAACTTGTTTGGAGATTTATTTGAATCTGATCATATTAGTAACTCATCATACGTGCAAACACAATTAAGACTACAATTAGGGAGTTCCCTAGTAGTCTAGTGATTAGGATTCAGTGCTTTCACTGCCATGGCCTGGGTTCAATTCCTGGTTAGGGAACTGAGATCCCGCAAGCCACACAGCATGACCAAAAATTTTTAAAAAATAAAATGAAGACTACAATTAAACTCTTAAGCCATTCTGGGTAAGAATTGTTTCTAGCTCACTGCTAAAGAAAATTACTGAAGGCTTACAGGAATTTTTAGTACAAATTATCGTTTTACTTAATGATTCATTAAGCTATGAATTTTTTAAATAAAATTTAAAAGTTAGAAAAAAGATATATAAATTCCCATCTTATATATGAACCAAACTTAACCAGGTATAGTTTCAGGTACTAATTCCTTCTCTCTGTGATGTGTCCAAGTTTCTAGTATTTTAAGAGCACATAAATTTAAAAGTTGTATTAATCTAATCTTAAAACAATTTTTCTAAATTTTAAAATGTCCTTTTTCTCAAAGAATGTCTGAATTTTATAGTGATTTGTAACATTAAGAAGTACGTTTGGAATCACATTTAGAAGTTATCTTCTTTCAGTGTTTATACATTCACGGATGAACTATCAAGTTGTATATGTGCCTTACTATATGATTCTCCACTAGTTCAAATGTATACACATGGAAAAAAGTGTGTTACAAAGAGACATTTAGAGACAGACATTTATATTGTATTTTATAGAAATACTATACTATCATCCTTGTTAACAGCAATCTACATAATAATACGATAAGAAAATAAAAATGACTAGAAGAAGAGGAATCATAGCATGAGAAGGGGAGACCTAGGTTCTGTGTTCTATGGCTTTAGATGTAGCCTTGAACAAGATATGTGAATTTTGATTTCTTCATCTGCAAAGTGGAAAAGTAGCTATCCAAAGTCCTTACCGTGACTGCAGATGTGAGGTTATAATACATATTTAGGTAAAGAAATAATGCTCTGTCAATTATTAAAACATTGGAAATTAACCATGCTGCTTCTAAATTTGCATTTGAATACTTTTAGACAGTCCAGTACATGTCTCGAATTATATAAAAGGCAGTTATCTGGGTCTAATTTTTGCCTTATATCACCTATACTCATCAAACTCCCTTTGTCATTAATTATAATTTATTGAATGGCCAACATTGGTATATTTATCAGGACTTTTGATTGTAACAGAGGGAGAAACTCAGACTAGCTTAAGTAAAATGTATTAAATAGTAATTCCAGGGATGAACTATATTAAGCACATTTGGATCCAGAAATCCAAATAATCCTGAGGACACCCTCATCTCTCATCTCCATTCACTTACCCTTTTTCATATTAGCATTATTTTTTCCTATCAGCCTATTCTTTCATGTTAGATGGGTCAGAAAAGATGACCTCAGCGTTTATAGCTCACAGAAGAAATACTATCTCAAGTCCCCAAATCACTTGTTAGGGAAAATCCTGGTTGGACAATACCTGGGTCATGTTTCATGCTACCTAGGATGGATTTCCCAATAGAAAGAGTTCTGTTTCCAGAAGAAGGGAGAAAAGAGATCACTATATTCTTACTATTCAAGTGCTGTCCAAACCAGCAGCAATGGCATCACCTGAGAGCTCATTAGAAGAGGAAAATATCAAGATCTATCACAGAATATTGACCCAAAACACCTGTTTACATGATTCCCAGGTGATTTGTACAATAAGTACAGCAATGTTTGAGAAACTGCAGCACACCAAACAAACGTATGAGACGAAAACAATAGGCAACTGTTTTCATGAATCCCAAGGTGTAACAGAGCTGAGGATTTGGGCCACTTAATATGTGAAAAATAACCATGCCATCTTAAATCCCAAGGCATGTTTACGGCTTGATATTTTTGAGATAGAACTTTGTAACTAAGGAGATGGTGGCAATTTTTTTTTCTTTATTTTTTAAAATTTATTTTTGGCTGCATTGGGTCTTCGCTGCTGTGCGCGGGCTTTCTCTAGTTGCAGAGAGTGGGGGGCTACTCTTCATTGTGGTGTGCGGGCTTCTCATCGTGGGGGATTCTCTTTGTTGCAGAGCACGGACTCTAGGCACACAGGCTTCAATAGTTGTGGCATGCGGGCTTCAGTAGTTGTGGCACACAGGCTCAGTAGTTGTGGCTCATGGGCTTAGTTGCTCCGTGGCATGTGGGATCTTCCTGGACCAGGGATCGAACTCATGTCCCCTGCATTGGCAGGCAGATTCTTAACCACTGCACCACTAGGGAAGTCCCTGGTGGCAATTATTATACCTTTGGAACTCCCATGTCAACAATCGGCATTTCTCAAAACTTCCATGACTGAATAACGAAATTTGCCTTTTCATTTCTTGATATCAAATCAAGACAGAGGGGAAATACATTTTTCAATTCATGAGAAAAGAATTATTGATACAAGAAATTTTATTTTGACTTTTTTTTTTGACTTTTGAGGAATGTAAGTCTGCAATATTCTGAAGAAAAAAATTTTAGGGAAATAACCCAGAGATGTGGTAAACACATGAATGTGGAAAGATCACCTCAAATCCAAGACAACTAGTAGTTTAAAAATCCAAAAGCACATTCCCAACTGGAAATGGAACCAGTATCACTGTCTTTGACTGTTGAACAGCACAAAGGTAAACATAAAAGGAGAAGAATTTTTTTTTCAAACTAGCTTCACAAATAACCAACTTAGACAAATAATGTCAAGGTAATATATAGAGCCAAAAACCAATAGTTTATAGCATTTATATGTTAAAAGTGTATAGTCTAGGGACTTCCCTGGTGGTCCAGTGGGTAAGACTCCGCGCTCCCAATGCAGGGGGCTGGTGTTCAATCCCTGGTCGGGGAACTAGATCCCACATGCATGCCACAGCTAAGAGTCCACATGCCACAACTAAGAAATCCGCATGCCGCAACTAAGAAGTCCACATACCACAACAAAGATACTGCGTGCCACCACTAACACCCGACACAGCCTAAATAAATATTAATAGGGCTTCCCTAGTGGCGCAGTGGTTGGGAGTCCGCCTACCGATGCAGGGGACGCGGGTTCATGCCCCGGTCCGGGAGGATCCCGCATGCTGCGGAGCGGCTGGGCCCGTGAGCCATGGCCGCTGAGCCTGCGCGTCCGGAGCCTGTGCTCCGCAGCGGGAGAGGCCACAGCAGTGAGAGGCCCGCATACCGCAAGGAAAAAATAAATATTTATAAATAAATAAAAATAAATATATTTTTTTAAATTAGTTTTTAAATAAATAAATTTATTTAAAAAAAAAAAAGAGGTACTTCCCTGGTGGTGCAGTGGTTAAGAATCCGCCTGCCAATGCAGGGGACACAGGTTCAATCCCTGGTCTGGGAAGATCCCACATGCCGCGGAGCAGCTAAGCCCGTGTGCCACAGCTACTGAGCCTGCACTCTAGAGCCCATGAGCCACAACTACTGAAGCCTGCGTGCTCTAGGGCCCGTGCTCCACAGCAAGAGAAGCCACCGCAATGGGAAGCCCGCCCACCATAACGAAGAGTAGCCCGTCTCACCACAACTAGACAAAGCCTGCGTGCAGCAACGAAGACCCAATGCAGCCAAAAATAAATTAAATAAATAAATAAATTTATAAAAAATTAGTTTTAAAAAATCATCCCTTTTATAAAAAAAAGTGTATAGTCTAATGTGATTCAAGAAAACAAATATGTATGACACCTATATTAAGAACTTCTGATATATCATAGCTAATTCTAACTGGAAATGGATTTTTGCTAGTTCTAAATTCAAGACTTACATATGCTTTCAACATTAATTTCCAATCTAAACAAAATAATTATTACCTCTGGCACTGGTCTCTGGGAACACTAATAAAGTTAAAATAATGAGTTAGAACATCACTTTGTATAATTTAGAGGTCTGTTTACCAGTTATACAGAACAGTCTTAACAGTGAACAGAAGGTTGTGAAAAATTAAAATATACTGCCTTAATTTTTAACCTTATAAGATGATGTTACTTTTGCCTTGTAGGCAACTTGTAGGTCTAACAGTGATGATACAACTAGTGAAAATCAAAGTATTACACTGTTATTACTTTAGATGATAAGAATTTTTGTCTAAAGCAAAAGCTATCTGATTCTTACTGAGTATAGGAATTTGGATTTATTAGGTCAATTTTGTCACATGAATTAGTAGCTTAAACAATGATAGAAATGCAAAAAAATGTTAGAATAAGCAGTTTCTGCCTTTTTTTAAAAAAAAAAAAAGAAAATCAGTATTTCCATCTTCTAGTACAAGGCCCACTTTGATAATCTAGACATCTTGACAGGTCTGAAACCCAAAAAGTAGTACTCAAGATGTTTAGCATATTAGGAAAATAATAGGAAACTCAAATACAGCACATGGATCTTGCAAACAAAACAGTATGCCGGCAGCCTATAAAAACATACCCAGAACCTACAACAAAATCACAGGCATTCTCCA
Source organism: Neophocaena asiaeorientalis asiaeorientalis (assembly GCF_003031525.2). Taxonomy (NCBI): domain Eukaryota; kingdom Metazoa; phylum Chordata; class Mammalia; order Artiodactyla; family Phocoenidae; genus Neophocaena; species Neophocaena asiaeorientalis. Next base: position 8,189,473 of record NW_020185325.1, on the reverse strand, counting down.
AATTGTCAATTCCAAAATTACAAAAGCAGCGCTGGTGGTATAGTGGTAAGCATAGCTGCCTTCCAAAATTACAAAAGCAGAGGAGAAAATGTTCCTTCCCCTTCACTATTCCTCCTCCCATTTGGAAAGCCAATTCTACAAAACCCTTGTGAAGAAATAGCCATAGGAGTACATGCTGTGTAGGGAAGCAGTAGACAAATGCCTCAGGCTGGTGAGTTTTTATGAGTGCCTTGAGCAGACTGATCTGAAAAAGCCAAATAAATTGCCTCGTTACATTGCCCTGTGTATTCGTTTCCTGCGGCTGCTTTAACAAAGTACCACAAACCAGGAGACTTAACCGAAATTTATTCGCTCACAGTTCTGGAGGCTAGAAGTACAAAATCACAGCAGGGCCAAGTTCCATCTGAAGCCTGGAGAGGAAAATCTTTCCTTGCCTGGTAGCAGGTGTCAGTCTTTGGCCTTCCTTGGCTTGTAGATGCATCACTGGAATCTCTGCCACTGTAATCTAATGACCATCTTCTCTCTGTGTATCTCCGTCTCTTCATATGGCATTCTCTCGGACTCTCTCTTCTTATTAGGACACAGTCATATTGGATTAAGGACCCACCCTACTCCAGTATGACCTTATTATACTAACTATTACATCTACAAGAACGGTTTTCCAAATAAGATCACATTCTGAGATGTTGGGGATCAGAGCTTCAACATATCTTTTTGGGAGATGCAATTCAACTCATACCATCTTCCTTCCATTCAAAAATGAAACCATAATAACAATGCAGTATTTATAAGGAAAAGCTACCACTTTTTTTTTTTTTTTTTTTCTGATTAGATACTGTGGTAGGCAACCACTCATCTGGGAGATAAGAAACCTAAGTTCTGGTCCAGAGACACAAAGTAGCTGAATGAACTTGAACAAGTCATTTGAGCTTTCTGGGGCCCCCATTTCCTGTTTCCTCATTTAAGAAACAAAAGTCTTTTGGGGCCCTTCCAACAATACCTTTCTACTTGGGTTACCTGATATAATGGAGTGAAAATACCTAGCCTTGCGTTCAGGCTCTGGTGTTCAAGATTTTATAATTATTACAAAATTTATAATTTCCATATATTTAAACCAATACTGTAGCTTAAAACTTATACAACTGAATTTCACTCTCAAAAATAATTTGTAGTAGTATGTAGGCCACTACTTTATTTCAAAACAGTAAAACTCACCATTTTCGTTTAAAGCTAGCCCAGGATATCATCGAATAGCCACTGTGTTTTAGAAAGCAGACTGCGTCAGGAATTGAGAATCCTAGATCCTAGTCCTCTAGCTAGCTAGCTGATCACAGTACACACATCAGTAAACTCTCTGGACCTCAGTTTCTTCATTCTCCAACAGTAAAAGTGAAACTTTTCCATGACTTCTGCAATTTCTTCTAGACATACCTCTTTCTTATTCAGTGGGTACGAAACGTGGGTGAGACCCTGCTTTCAGAGTACCACATAATCAAACTGTGATTTGGGATGGGTTCGATTATTAAGGCAAAAGTCTCTTTCTTACTAGTTACCTAGATTCTAGGTAACTAGAATCTTCCCAATTCCAGCACAACGATGTGTGTTTTTACCTAGCATTGAGCAATTTTTTTTTTGCATTGAGCAATTTTAATACGTATTCCTAATGCTAAGATAGGGATATCATTTTTTAAATTTATGACTATTAAATAAGAAATATATTTGGTTTTATAAGATTTATGACAGCAAACATTAATTCATAGAAAGAGCCATTGAGTCTTCGTTGGTATAACAGTCAGAAGAGAGTAAAACTCCCCGAGAAGATTTGGCTAGTACTCAGGAGCAGATTCAAGGCCACCTGCCTGCTTATTTATGGTGAAGACACTGGTGACCCTGGCTTCCCTAAAAGGAGGGAGGAAGATGATAAGTCGAAACATTCCTTCTAAGGGAAACAATATTCCTCTGTTCACCTTAATGTAGATTACTTCAAAGATAATCTCCAATTTAGTGTTAACACGAGATTCTTTCAAGAGGAAAAAGTTAACCTGGGACATTTCCATTTGGGACAATGTTACTATGGTACAAAGTAGAAAAACCTGGAAAAATGCAGTATAAAGTTTGAGCTACAATGTAATAAGCTACCCCCTTATTACACAGCGAAATTTCCTTCCAAAATACCCTTGGCTCGGTGCTAATGGAATACAGCATAATAGAGTTTTGTTACCTTAGAGCATTATCTACACCGTTCTATGTCTCTTTGACAGTTAGCTTTCTTGATTCAATAAAGGAGAAGAAAATTGCTCCAATTCAAGGAAAATCGATTAACTCCTTTCATTCTCTAAGGTACTATTCTTCTGTATGCCGAAGCACTAGCTTACAAAAGAACATCATAGAAATCGAAAATCTCTGACCAGGTAGAACCTGGAGTACATATTCCTAAATTAGGGGAAAGATTGTATGTCTGTCTGCCTTAATCTTCTTTGTCCTAAGCCTGTAGAATGATTTGTGAAGTGCAGAAACGGCACATGTGTGTTTTTCTTTGGCCTGTCTTGTAAATACCATCCTACTAAGCTCCTACAATGTGTCAGGTACTGTTCGAGGTCTCTTTATGTATATTTTCTTAATCATCCTTCCAGCCACTTTCAAAGATAATTATTACATGTAGTATTTTTTAGTTGGGGAAACCATTTTAAAGAAAGTTTGAGCAACTGTCTCAATCCACACACCTGTCACATTAAAGACCAGTGATTCACATCCAGGATTGTCTGGATTTAAAGCCCTGGCATTTTGCTATAACACTACGTATATAATTAATTAACCCCTTATCTGAACCAAGGCTTTGTCTTCAGAAAGCTCCCAGTTAGCATTTATCCTCACCAGGAGCCCTGAAGAACTAGACACTAGAAGGGTGAATGTTGCATGGAGGAAGGCAGAAGTGGTTGGAGGATCTAAATGCTGGGTGCAGGTGTAGGCAGCCCTGAGCTCCTAGGGGAGGAATAGGAAGTTTAAGGGCAGACTACTACACACTGTCTTCACGGAGGGAACCAGAGCCTGACTGTCGGCAGCAGCTACTAGTACAGGAGAAAAGTCAGTGAGAGCGGACCTGCCAGGGGGAGAGACCACAGTAGGCCCAGGAGACAGGACCTGATTCCAAGGGGAAAACTACGTCACAGTGCAGTGCCGCACTGTCCCAGGCTCCCTGCCCGCTGGGAGTGCCTCAGTGAATGTACCTGGACTAGTCTGACAGTCAGATGACTCCTTTGAAAACTGAGCTAATTAATCCCTTCATGTGATGGCAGAACTCATCATTTCTTCATCTAATTTCAAAAATGAATTTCATTTCATTCAGCTAATCATTTTTTCAGTGCAGGAGTAATAAATAATAAATAGTGCTCAGAACACTCAGTTCAATGGAGGTGGGAAAGCTGCTTGACTTCAAAACATCCCTGATGCCCACTAGGCATTTTGGATTTTAAACTTCTAACATTCAATCATCAAGCCAACCAACAAATATTCATTTTGTGTAGCACTAAGTGCTGTGTAGGTCCTGAGAAAAATCAGAACTAAGTCCATTGAATTTTCTATAGTTTTACACCACTACGTCATTTGCTATTGCTAGATCTTTCAGGGTAATGATGATGGCTAATAGCTCTTTGCTTTCCATACATCTCTCTACATATTTTCTCAAAGAAACCTTTCATTTCCCTAGCTTAAATTATCAACTCTATGATAATGATTCAAATAACCATTATCTGTGGTCTCCATTATCTACTTTTTCTTATCTCTTTGCTCTTAATCGCAAAGACATTACAGATATTTTACTTAGTAAATTCTTCAGTTCCTAAAAACTGATATTTCTCACTGATGTGTATAAAATTGATGACTAATAAGAACCTGCTGTATAAAAAAATTAATTAAATAAAATGAAAAAATTAAAAAGAAAACAAACCAAAAAACCCTGATATTTCTAAAATGAAGTCGTCTTTCCCCAGGTAGCTAACCACCACCACTCCCCTACCCTCCCTTTTTCTGGAATTTCTGATCTCTCTTAAAAGAACTACTCTCCTCACTCATTTACTCCATGCTTCAATTACTGGGGTTTTCTGCAGGCCAGTCAGTTATGAAGTTTTCTCGGTCTTCTCGGTAAGAACAAGAAGGTCTTCATGGTGAGACGTCGGTAAGGTCCCTGTCCCTGTCCCTCCACTCACATTGCTACCCTCCTGGTCTAGGTTTTCATCCTGTCACACACTTCTTTCTTCCTTCTACCCATTTTAAAATCCCAGCTTATGCTTCAACTCCTTCATAAAGTTTTCTGGACTGTTCCAAACACTCATTGATCTCTGCTCCTCTGGAGTTCCCTCAGCATTTATTCTAGTTTGTGATTTACTGCTCTTACCTCCCCAATGAGTATTTCACCCCACCCCACTCCCAACTTTCTCAATGCCTATTCCAGCCTGGTCCAGGACAGATGCTCAAAAAATACAAGGCAATGGTTAATGTCTGGGCACTGCTATAGACTGAATGTGCCCCGCCCTCTCCAATTCATATGTTGAAGCTCTAACACCAAATCTGAAGATAGGGTCTTCAGAAGGGAATTAAGGATAAATGAAGTCCTAAGGGCTGGGCTCTGTTCTGATGGGTTTCTGGTCTTTTAAGGATGAGAGATCTCTCCCTGTGTCTCTCCCTTTCTCTCTCTCTCCTTCTCTCTCTCTCTCTCTCTTTCCCTCCTGCCCCCTTTCTCTCTCTCTCTGTACCATGTGAGGACACAGCAAAAAGGCAGTCTTCTGCAAACCCGGAAGAAAGCTCTCACCAAAACCCAGCCATGCTGGCACCCTGATCTTAGACTTCCCAACATCCAGAACTGTGAGAAAATAAATTTCTGTTGTTTAAGTCACCCCGTCTATCTTATTTTGCTACCCAACACCTTTTAGCCACACGGTATGAATAAACTAATAAAGAGTAAGCCTTGGTCAGCTTAGTCTTGTCACATTGACCACAGTGAATCCTTCAAGGATAAGTAAATGATCCAATACCAACCAGAGGGATATAACAAGAATTTTGTGAGAATTTTTGGGGAAATTCCTTGCTCTCAACAAAGAATTGTCAGAACAGCTATTCTTTCTTCACATTAAGTTGTTGTGTGTGGAATTACTTTGACTGTTTATTTACTGTGTGGGAAGGTAGGCTAAAAATGAAGCAGACCCAGAGAGAGGGGCAGAGCTGAGAGAGAGAAGAGAAGTAGAGCTGGAGCCTTGATCAGATGACACCTGAATCCTGACCTCCCCCTGTACTTTTTGGTTCTGTGAGCTAATAAATTTCCTTCATTGTCAGTGTGAGCTTGGCCTTCAAATACTTGCAACCAGAAATATCTTTCTTGTAGAAAGGAGAGCTAAACCCATTACAACTGGGAAATTATTATTCACAGGAGAAAATTCAGACCTCACTTTGTATCTCAATCTGACCCAATTCATCCCCCAAATGCTTTGTAAGGACATTTGTCCTAACCCTCCAATACTGTATCTCTGTGAGTGCTGGCCCATCCCAGAGCCTGAGGCACTTTACTGAGTACACTAGATAGAAATTACATAAATTTGTCCTCTCAGAACAAACTAAAGTCTCTGATAAAATAAATAGAACAACAGAATGAACAACTGAAGAAGCAAAGCAGGGGCATATATTAGAAGAACCGAAACTCCATGAAGAAGAATTGAGAAATAATTGTAAAACCACTGAGAAAAGCCTGGGTCCCGCTTTCTTAGCAGCAGAATGGGAGTCAGCAGTGTAAAAACTGTGGAAGCCAATTGCAAACACAAGAGGTCCAGAGCCGTATATTTTTGTCATGGTTGCAATAATACACTCTAACTAAACTCTGTTGCTGATTCATGGGTCAGATGCCTAATTTTTAAAAAATAATTTTTTTAAAAATAATAATAATTTAAAAAAAGTAAAGTCCAAAGAGGATCTAACGACTGCAGATTAAGATCTACGAAGGAAAGTTTAAAACTGGAATAATGTAGCTCAGAGATCACAAAAATCAAATGCCACCAGTGACCAGGCAGGTATTGCACATGAGTGAATTGTGAGCAGCGGGGACTGCAGAGGGCTGAGGATTAGTGCTCTGTTCAAAGTGCACAGGGGCTACTTAGCTCTAGAACTTTGTTGCCCTAAAGAAATGTTACCCTTGTGTTGTCGGATTTTCCATTTTTTTCAAGAGAAGCTGAAAATGTGTGTATATGGAGTGTGTGCGTGCGTGTCTGTAAAAGTAACTAATTAGAAAAAGAAAATCAGTGTTCATTCCAAAGAGAGGAAAGAGGGGGGAAAAAAGAAAGTTCAGTGAGCCATTTCTCTAAGTTATCCTTTAGAGAGGTCATCTTCAAGGAGCCTGAGGGGCAGATCATCTGAGCATGATTTTCAAACTATTCTCACATCTCCTCCCCCCCACACCTGAGAGTAGCCCTCCAGGTATCATTAGGCAGAAAATGGCCAGCCCCAGAACAAGGCTTCTTGACCTCCAAAGTGCAAATGAGAGTCGCCTGGGGATCCTGTTAAAATGTAGATTCTGACTTGAGCCTGGTCTAGGGTGGAGACTGAGAGTCACATTTCTAAGGAGTTCCCAGATGTTGCAAAACTGCTGGTTCACACTTTAGAGTAGGTTTTTCCAACTTTCTTGAACACAGTCTAAAATAAGAAATAAATTTTACTTAGCAACCTAGAACATATACAAAACAGACATATAATTGAAACAGAGACAAAAGTTATTTTATGGAGTGTACCTTTATATTTTTATCCAGTTCCACTATTTTATTTAGCCTATTGTATTTTTTTTAATATTGATCATTACTCATTAAAGAGTTTTTCTGACCCACTAATAAGTGATGATACAAAGCTTGAAAAACACTCCCACTAAATTTGTATTCAAACCCCTTATATTACACTTTTTTAAATGTATCTTTCCATCTCTTCAAAGAACAAAACAAGAAGACAAAAAAAAACCCGTAAATGTTGCTGGAGGAATGTAGATCAGCAGAGATGATAGTAATAGCTAACAGGGGTTGAGCATTTCTATTTTTTAGGAGTATGGTCAAGCACATGTGCTGTCGGACAAGACTGCAGGATTCTAATCCCAGCAAAGCCACTTAAAAGCTGTGAAACTTGGGCAAGTTACTTAACTTCTCTGTTTCCACATCTGTAAAACAGATATAACAGTAATACAAATGCTTCATGGGGCTCTTGTGAGGATCGCTGTATATATAAATCTGAATATGTGTAGGACAACGTATTGTACACAACACGTGTCATAGAAGTGCTTGTCATTGTCATTATTATTACTAAGTACTTCGTAGGAGTCGTATCACTTAGCTTTCTAATAATCCCATGGGATAGTATAGCAGAACTGTTAGGTAGTCCAGTTTACACCTGTTCCCACCTACTTCTTTGTTGACAGAATTCCAATCTACTCAGGGCATCCATTCCTTACAAGTGATTCAGGAGTGAATTCTAGTTGGTAAGGTGATCACAATAAACCCTCCTCCCTTGCCAGTGATGGGTTAAAGAAGAGCATGTGATTCATCTCTGACCAGTGAACCAAGAGGCATCTGGGAAATGTTTCCTCTCCCTTAAAGTAAAACAGAAGAAAGAAACATCCTATCTTCTTGCACTGTGTGTTGTTATGTCTAGATGTGATGCCAGAAACTGCAGCATTCATTTGGCAACCATGAGGGAAGCCAAAGAGAACAAAGCGAAAGGCATGCACGTGGACGCAGGTAGGTATGGTTACCCTCTCCACTGTGAAAGGGGAAGGTGTGGGATCAAGCAAGTATAGGAAATTTCCAAAAGTCACACTAAGGAAGCCACCTATTCTTTATCCACTATGCTACCATAGCCTCATCTTTAAAAAATACATAATAATTTTCTTTAAACACCCTGAAGTTATGAATTGATACATTTGGAAACCATTTCCAGAATCAGTTGTCCATCTCAAGACCGTTAAGGTGGGTTAAGATGATCATTTGTTGGGGGTAGGTAGGTTGTGATCTTGTTAATACGCACAGCATGTACATATTTACTTTGTGCCCCACTCTGCCACTTGGTACATCTTTATTACTTTGCAATTATTCTCTTCTTATTACACGTCTATGGATTAGTTTTTCTCTAACTGGGCTGTTGATTTCATAATTATTCTGATAAACAACCTTAATCCAAGGTGTTATTGACTAATAATAGATTAACATATCCCTATTTTCAGACTGTTTATGTTCTTAACATGCATCTTCCCTAAAAGAATTTAAATACTCTGCAATTTCAGAGACTCTATCAGGGATATAAGAGATACTTAGCAGACAAGGTGACCACTCTGATCCCTAAAAATAGCACCCCTCAAGGAGCTGCCTTGGACTCTGAGTCTTACATTTCTCTTCCAAAACCTAGCAGGCATAATATTCTTCATGGCAAACTCTCTTATTATTTCAGTGAACACAGGCATACCTAAATAAAAAAGAATTACAGAGACAGGATGTTTAACATTTACTAAGTCATTTTAGACTCACAACAACTTCATTTAGGTTTTTAAATCAATATTTTAGTTTTAAGAAACACACTGTTGGGCTTCCCTGGTGG
>NW_020185325.1:8174832-8180813 GCF_003031525.2 Neophocaena asiaeorientalis asiaeorientalis | reverse complement strand
TGAGCCATGGCTGCTGAGTCTGCGCGTCCGGAGCCTGTGCTCCGCAACGGGAGAGGCCACAACAGTGAGAGGCCCGCGTACCTCAAAAAAAAAAATTAAAGAGAAAAAGAAACACACTTTTATTTCACATTTTAGAGTCTTTGAAATTGGATAGTATCTTGCAATTTTTGTTGGCCAAGCAGGAACTGTGATGCAGTTGCCATTGCCTGTGCACAGACTTTTAGTTATTTCTGATGGCAAGACTGGAAAAGTTCTAAACTCATGTCATTTTAGGCCCACTTGAGTTGTGCTTATTGTCTAAAAACTTTCTGTTGATGTCTTTTGGTAAGATGAAAAAAGCTACAGCATAAAAACTTGTAAACAGGTGTCAGAAGCTTGGGGGGAAGATGTATAATGATAACAGTAAAGCAGTCTTTTTGAAAATGCTGCATCAACATCCACAGGCATTGATAAATCTGATTCAAAAGTGAATCTGAAGGGACTTCCCTGGTGGCGCAGTGGCTAAGAATCTGCCTGCCAATGCTGGGGACAAAGGTTTGAGCCCTGGTCCGGGAAGATCCCACATGCCGTAGAGCAACTAAGCCCATGCACTGCAACTTCTGAGACTGCTCTCTAGAGCCCGTAAGCCACAAATACTGAGCCCGCGTGCCACAACTACTGAAGCCCGCGTGTCACAACTACTGAAGCCTGCGTGTCTAGAGCCCATGATCCGCAACAAGAGAAGCCACTGCAATGAGAAGCCCGCGCACCGCACCAGAGAGTAGTCCCCGCTCGCCATAACTAGAGAAAGCCCATGCACAGCAACAAAGACTCAATGCAGCCAAAAATAAACAAAATTTTTTTAAAAAATGAATCTGAAAGGCTGACTCCAAAAAACTTTAGGCATACCTTAACTAATTATCTGGCTTCTATTTTCCTTTTTCTGTTTACAAGAGTAAAATATGACAAAAATCTATATCTAAGTCTAAAAGAACTCTTTAAACTACAAAAATAATAATTCTAAGTGATAAAAAGATTTGTCAGTTTAATTGGCATCATTTTTTTCCTTTCTTAATGATACCTAAAATTATGATGCATCTTCACATCAATGACATCTTGAAGTCTTTGAATATGATATTATTCATAGAAGAACAATCAGAAAAGCTAAATGATTTACACACATGCATGCACACAGTTTCCGCAGGACTAGAAGACGGGTCTTTCCTCTACACTGCAATATTTTGCCTCTCCTTTGGTGAGACTCTGAGCATGAAGCAGATTCCTTAAGGTTTCCTCTAGTCCAAGGATTCAGTTTGGAGACAGTATTTGCCACGTGTGGAATGTTATGTGTATTTTTTCTCTAAGACCCAGTGCCGGTGAAATGTAAAATGACATAGCAAGGATCATGCTTTCTTTTAATGTACATCACTGTGAAGGAAGAACTTGATTGTCCAGATTGTAGGCAGGGACTGCAGTCATGTGAGACACAGACTGTATATGTTAAGGGGAAACCACATTGTACACACATGCTCTGCTGCTATCACATGTATGTTACCCCAGCAAGAGCATGTCAGCCCCTGGAGAAAATGACAAGCTTTTGCTAGGCTGACGTGCAAAACACATAGCGCAAAATGTTCTGAGGATCTCTAGATTATGTTTCAGAGTTTAGCTTCAGGGATCAAGGATGTGAAGGAGTGATCAAAATCTTCCCAAATTTAAAATCTGAAAGTGCCTAAAGGGAATTCTAGTTTGATCCCACAGTGTTTGTAAGCTCAGATTCTTATAAGCCCCTGCTGGACCACAAGTAAACATTTCTTTGAAAGAAAAATACATCCTGGGAGAGAAGCTGGAAACCATATAGGAGCTCCTGGACCGCGTGATGGTGCCGAAGTGCTCGGGGTTTAAGAAAGAGGTCTATCAAAGATTATACTTTGTAATCTACATTCAGAATGCAGTGCTTTAAATTGAAAACAATAAATCTTTCTAAACTCCAGTTATCTGCCAGTAATGATTTGGAAACTGAAGCACAGATCATTCCATTGAGCAGATCTGTGGAAGGGAAAGGACAAAATCCAAGAGAATTTTTCCTGCCGTGAGGCCTGTGAGAGCCGTCTGCCAAGTGGACAGTTTTTTGGCTGTGCTACTTTGGGAGAGGGCGAGGTAGGAGGCAGGGAGAAAGGAAAACCTTATGCACCATAAAAATCCTAACAGGTCCACTCTGAGTCAGACCAAAGATACTAAAATCCTTACACTGATCGAATGTTACTATTGTTAAAGCAAATTATGAACTATTTAAAAAACTATTTTGGGGCTAGATGTTTTCTCTCAATGCAATCTCAACAGCTAGTCAAATGTAGAGATTTTCAGATAGTAAGTAATCTATTCAACACAATTTTTTGCCAGTCCTCAATTAGAAAGTGTTAGGTGGAATCTCCAATGCCCTTCAGCCTGAACTATTTTTAGTGTGAATCTAAAACATCCAGGCCCTATGTTCAAGAAGGGGAAATAATCAGCAGCAGCAAAAATTCTTCTAAGTTACTGTCTGTATCTGTGTTTACAAAGTGCCCGCTTCCTCTTAAGGAAATGTTACGTAAATAATCAGGAGCACATCTCAGTCATTCTTGGACATTATGTCGGAGGTGAAAGAAGAAAACCTTGAGCACTAAATTCTTATAAAACTTAGGCAAAAAAAGTTTTTTGGTAATTTTTCTCCTACAGTAATAGAAGGCATATAGAAAATTTAGTTTGAAAAACCAAACATAAAATATGATAATAGACAAAACCCCTTTTCCAAATCACTTTCCTTTTTTCCTTATTATTTGCGCAAACTGAAATGTTATTGTAGAATACTTCCAAACACATTCAGGTCTGCTGTGACTTTCATCTCAATTATTTTCAGAGAAGCCAGTTTGAAAATTTGTAACATTTCTGGGATAACTCCAAATAAAAAAATATTTACGTTCATATAGACCAGCGGTTTGCAACAGGGACAATTGTGCCTCCTCCCACCCCTAACCCTTACCATACCCTAGGGGAAATTTGGCAAAGCCTAGATTCATTTTTGGCTGTCAAAACTGGGGGAGAGGGGCTTCCCTGGTGGTGCAGTGGTTGAGAGTCCGCCTGCCGATGCAGGGGACACGGGTTCATGCCCCGGTCCGGGAAGATCCCACATGCCGCGGAGCGGCTAGGCCCGTGAGCCATGGTCGCTGAGCCTGTGCGTCCGGAGCCTGTGCTCCGCAACGGGAGAGGCCACAACAGTGAGAGGCCCGCGTACCGCAAAAAAAAAAAAAAAAAAACTGGGGGAGAGGAGGAGGTGCTACTGGCATCTAGTAGGCAGAGGTCAGGGAAGCTGCTAAACATCCTACAATGCACAGCACAGCCCCTGAACAGAATTAGCCCACCCCAAATGTAGAGAGTACTGAGGTTGACTAACCTTGACATGACACATCTTTGTTTCTCTTTATTTGAACTTTGTGATGTGCCACAGGGCCCATGGGACAGAATTTAGTGCACAAGGAGCGAAAACAATTTAACACACACCCTTTCCGCCATGTGCACTGCCTGTACCTTAGACCATTCCACCATACGTTCTTGCACGGACTACTCCCGTAGCCTTCCCACTGGCCTCCCTGTTTCTACTTCTGCTCCCCCCTATTCCAGTCTTCCCCAGAGCAGCCAGAATGGCTTAAATGATGGGGGGTTCCCTTGCTGTAGACCCTACTGAGGTCAATGTCCTATGAGACCCTGCAGGAGCTCCCTCCTGCCCCCTCTCTCCTCAACACACACGGGCCTGCTAGTTGCTCCCATCATCTTGATCCCTTGCACCTCAGAGCCTTCCAGTTTTGCACACACCCCTCTTAATTCCTTCTTACCTTTCAGATCTAATCTCAATTCAAGGAAGCCTTCCTTAATCCATCTTCACTAGATAAAGTCAATCTGCTATAAACTCTCATAGCCCCCTGTACTTTTTCCTTAATACTCTACCTAACTGCATTATACACTCGTGTAAACCAGCTCTGCTAGTTGACCGTAAGTCTGTGAGTGCAGAGTCACTTTGCCCATGGTTTCCTCTCCAAGGTCCAGCATGGTACCTGATATGGTAGCTCAGTTATACAACTGAATGAACGAATCCCAGGTTTTGCCTTCTAAGAGTTAATGTAACCGATGGTGACTGGAATAAATGTCTTTATCAGCATAGTACTATGCATCTGCTTGCAGTGATAGTTTAGATGGGAAGAAAGTATTAAACTGCTTTGTATGATGAAATAAGAATTAGAAGATTTGGAGGTGGGGGAGGTGACTTGAGAGAGGAGAGACCTGGGGGCACAAAAGTATGTTCAGGAGACACTGAAATTCTCTGTGACAGGGACTAACTGCCAGACTTTTGGAGAGTTCTGGTAATGATTTTGAAGTTGTTTCCTATACTGTACAGCTCTGTAACATTTAATTATTAACATGAATTCCAGTAAACACTTTGCACTCTCAACCTTCTATTAGTGGTGCTCTGTGAAATGGGAGTATAATCCAGGCTGTGTCCAATGTTGCGAACAGGATGTAAAAAAGACATCAGAGAGGGGAGTAGCCTGAGATCTCAGCAGATAACAGAAAATTGGAGTAGAGTGATGAGAAAGGTACGCCCCTCGAGGACTACTGAAGATATTGAGATATATGCTGGTTTTTCCCCATATTTATATAAAGGGCTTGAGTCAATCTTACTTTAATATTAGAGGTCTAGTTGCTCCCAAGCAGGTGACACCTGGGCATTGGCATCTGTGCTACATAACAATGTGGAATGAATAAAGGAAGGGTGAAGCTAGATGATATCTAAGGTCTCTTTTTCAAACATTTCCCCTCTTTATTCTTACTAACATTAAAGGCTGAAGCATGAATCTGAGAATAATTGCTTTTGGTTTTAACATTTGAATGTGTATACATTTTCTCTGGCATGTCCAAGTATTATTTCTTTTGTTCCTTGAATTCTCATCTCACAAATTGGCAAATGGAAATCATACTTACCCTTTATTCTTAAGTTCCCAGAAAGGTTTACAACTTCCTAACTAAAAGTCACCAAGTGACTCATTATGGAAAGAAATGGGAAAAACCAACTCTAATGAAGTGTGGGAATAAGAGATGCAACTTCTTCACAGCTAGTATTTAAATTGTTCTGTTGTTAAGTGCTTTCATATATCAATTCATTGAATTGCATCAACTCTGTGAGGTAGGTACTGTCATTATCCCCATTTCACAGAAAAAATATTTGAGGCACAGAAATGTTAAGTAACTTGCTCCAGGTTACATAGCTAGTAAGTGGTGAGCCAAGATTAGAACCTAGGCAGTCAGCCTCCAGAGGTTACACATTTAACCAATGTAGGCTTTTGAATACGGTACATTGCTAGGCAAAACACAGGATGACATCTCAGTTAATGCCACCTCTGTCTTTCTTTTTCTTAATCCAGAGAAACATCCTTGAATTCTGTCTTTCTCTTACATCCCACTTCAATTTGTCAGAAAACTTCAAAATATATCCAGATTCCAACTGCTTCTCACCATCTTCACTACCACCATCCTGGTCTAAATCACTGCCTTCTCCCCACTGGATTACTGCTCTAACCTCCCAAATATTTTCTAGGCTTGCCCTCTAACAGGCTGCTTTCAACACGGTAGTCAAGAGTGATCCTTTAAAACCAAAAGTCAGATCAAGTCACTTCTCGGCTCAAAACCATTCGGTGGCTTCCTAATCCATTCAGAGTGAAAGCCAAGCTTGTTACAATGGCCTCCAAGGCCACATACACTCTGCTCTGCTCTTCCTCCCTCTTTGGAGGGACCTCGTCCCCTCCCACGTACACAGCCACCCTGCCACACTGGACTACTTGTTCCTCCTGTCCTCAAATATCCCACACAGGCTCTCTGTCTTAGGGCTTTAGCACTGGCCAGTCCCTCTACCCAAACTTCTGCATGGTCATTTTTCTCACTCCCTACAAGTCTTTTTTTTTTTTTTTTTT
>NW_020185325.1:8115298-8174733 GCF_003031525.2 Neophocaena asiaeorientalis asiaeorientalis | reverse complement strand
GTCTTTTTTTTTTTTTTTTTTTTGTGGTACGTGGGCTTCTCACTGTTGTGGCCTCTCCCGTTGCGGAGCACAGGCTCTGGATGCGCAGGCTCAGCGACTCCACGGCATGTGGGATCCTCCCGGACCGGGGCACAAACCTGTGTCTCCTGCTTCGGCAGGCGGACTCTCAACCACTGCGTCACCAGGGAAGGCCCCTACAAGTCTTTATTCAAATGATAAGCCTACACTGAAAACCCTAATTAAAATTATAAACTACTACTGTCCCTGGACCTGCTGAACCCCAACTCTCTCTTTCACTCTCTGTTTTCCCATGGCTCTTACCACTTTCTAATATAATATCTAATTTACTATTTACTTATTGTTTGTCTTTGCTACCAGAATTTAAGCTTGTCAACATTAATGTATCTTAAATGCCATACAGATTTGTTGAATGAATGAAGGGAAGAGTAAGTGGTCATAGTTAGTGGCCCTAAAGAATGAGTACAGCTGGTTTTTAAAGTCAATAATTTGTCTGTGGGAGTATGTGAAATATATTGCTATTGAGTGCATCCGTTTTTGGCAGACATAAGTGTTTGGAATTTTAGGACTTAAAATTTTTTCCCCGTGAATCAGCAACATTAAAATATAAATTTAGAAGCAATGAATGTTACAGCTTTAATCATGAAATTCCACATTCTAGCAAAAAATCCAAATACCCTCTTCCTATTCACCTTATAGGCCCCCAAAAGGAATGGGAACAGTTATAAAAAAAAAAAATTATACATGAGCACTGTTTTTCAGAACCCTTCATCCTCTCAGTCTGTTCAGCATATCCTTGTAAGTTTTCCTCTCCCAGAGAATCGCTCCATTTGTGCGTTATATCCTCGAGATAATGCATAGGAACATATTCAGGTGAGTGGTGAGGGCTCTATCAGCAGGCGCCACAGCTCCTCCAAGCTGGATGCCCATCCCATCAGCACCCAGTGTGGTCCAGGACAATCTCATCTGGGTTCCTGGTGCTCCAACTACTCCTACTAATTTAGAATCCCAAGAGGTGGGGCTGGGCATTTGTGTTTTAGTTTGACCTAGTGTGATACTTAAATCCCACTGATGTTTAAGAACCACCATCTTGGCCTAGACTTTTCCGGACCTTTCTCCCAGGTACAAATTTGCCCTTCCCTCTTCTCACTTCCTTGTGCCCAATTCTCTGTCAAAACTAATCTTCTGAGAGATGTTGAGGCAATAATTATGGATAATGTTTTAGTGTGCTAGTTCCCAAGATTTCCTTTCCATAATTGCATTCAATACTTTGATGCAAACTAGTAACCAATGCCACGACTGTGTAAACTCGCAGGCTCAGAAGGGGAGAGAATTTATGACAACATCTCTCTTACTCAAGGCATTTCTTTCTCTCTAATGTTCTGCCCTGGTGCGGGTTTGACTGAGGGGAAGGATGCTTCTCTCTGTAAGAAATAATCTTTCTTTTTTCCAAAATGTCTTTTCATTTAAGTCATATATTTGGAAATAAAAATTATTTTCTTGTACACTGTTTATGCTTTATTTTTCCAGCTACCAGGTTGACAAGACAAAACCAGGGGAACCCTAGTTAGAGTGACATAAATTAAATTTGGCCTTGATCCTGGGTTATATCAAATATTGATATACGTAGGTACTTCTGGTATTTATAAGAATAAAGTTATTCTGAGAATTCCAGTAGTCTTGTTTGTGTAGAAGTCCACTAAATAGCAGGTGCTTTTTAAAGCCAGACTCCAATAGAGATATAGTTGATTCTCATTATTCTTGGTAGTTACGTTCTATAAAGTTACCACAAACACTGAATTAGTGAACATTGAAACATTGCTCTTAGGGGAGACACAGGGTTAGGTTCTACAAGACTTTGGTCACAATATTTTTACCAATTGATCAATACATAACTATGTTTACATGTTTTTCTGCTTAAATACAACTTAATAATAATGTCATGGTCATCAGCACTATAATTCATGCCTGATTGAAGCTTATCTAACACATGTATTTTGTCTGTAAGATACATCACAGCCTTCTTGCTCTTAGGAATAGCACTACTGCACAATGCTTGGTGGCCAGCATAAACACTGATATCGTCAACAAAAAGCACAAAAATGGGGAAAACATGGCTAAACAGATCACAAAAAGGACATTTGTTTACACTGTGAGAGCTGAACAAGAAGACATAAGAGGGGCTTCCCTGGTGGCGCAGTGGTTGAGAATCTGCCTGCTAATGCAGGGGACACGGGTTCGAGCCCTGGTCTGGGAGGATCCCACATGCCGCGGAGCAACTAGGCCCGTGAGCCACAACTACTGAGCCTGCGCGTCTGGAGCCTGTGCTCCGCAAAAAGAGAGGCCGCGATAGTGAGAGGCCCGGGCACCGCGATGAAGAGTGGCCCCCGCTTGCCACAGCTAGAGATAGCCCTCGCATAGAAACAAAGACCCAACACAACAAAAAGAAAGAAAGAAAGAAAGAAGACATAAGGTCACCTTGTTTGACTTCAGCTGGGAACATGCATTTCAGGTAACAATTTGTTCACTGCTCTCTCCATGCACATATCTGCAAACAACCGTAGATACCACAAGTATTGATTTTAGGGTTAAAAATAAATTGTAGCAAGTAGGCAAATTCATAAATATAGACTCCAAGAATAATAAGGATTGAGCATATTTTCAAAATAAAACACTAATAATGATAATATAGTTACCACTTATTGAGGGCTTGCATTGTACCAAGCACAGTCATTAAATCACTTAATTCTTAACCCAAGTATATAGCTGAAGAATTTAGGCTTTAGCAAGATTATTAATTTTCTCAAGATCATAGCACTCTAAATATCAAAGCGGGATTCAAGAATTCAAAATTTATTTCAGACAACTTAAATATTCTTTCAAAACATACAAGGGGTTTATTTGATTTTTTCTTTTTTTTTTTTTTTTTTACATTTAAACCCTTAATTCAAACATCATTAGTTTGAAGTTAATAGACTTTAATAGACATTACTTTATATCAGTGGGAAAACCAAAGCACAAAGACATTAAATTACTAACCAGTCTCACAAATTCAATTTTTAAGAACAGGAGTTTCAACATCCAATGGCACAGCCCAGGCATAATGACAATCATACTCTGTGGATACAAACAGGATAGCAGTTCTACTAAAATAAGTGGCATGCCATTTAAATGTGCATTTGCCAAACTATTCCTATTCCTAACATCTTATTAAATGAGACTGAGTAATGCTTTTCCTTCAGAGGATATCTGAAGGATCATTGTAATCACAGCAGAACATAAGCCTCACAAGGTAGCACTTTTACTATATAAAACTACTGGATAAGAGAGTATTGGTTTTTGTTTGTTTGTTTTATACAGCAGGTTTTTATTAGTCATCAATTTTATACATATCAGTGTATATGTGTCAATCCCAATTGCCCAATTCATCACACCACCCCCATCGCCCCCCCGACAGCTTTCCCCCCTTGGTGTCCATACGTTTGTTCTCTACATCTGTGCCTCAATTTCTGTCCTGCAACACGGTTCATCTCTACCATTTTTCTAGATTCCACATATATGCATTAATATATGATACTTGTTTTTCTCTTTCTGACTTACTTCACTCTGTATGACAGTCTCTAGATCCATCCACGTCTCAACAAATAACCCAATTTCGTTCCTTTTTATGGCTGAGTAATATTCCATTGTATATATGTACCACTTCTTTGTCCATTCATCTGTCGATGGGCATTTAGGTTGCTCCCATGACCTGGATACTGTAAATAGTGCCTCAGTGATCATTGGGGTGCATGTGTCCTTTTGCATTATGGTTTTCTCTGGGTATATGCTCAGTAGTCGGATTGCTGGATCATAAGGTAATTCTATATTTAGTTTTTTAAGGAACCTCCATACTGTTCTCCATAGTGGCTGTATCAATTTACATTCCCACCAACAGTGCAAGAGGGTTCCCTTTTCTCCACACCCTCTCCAGCATTTGTTGTTTGTAGATTTTCTGATGATTCCCATTCTAACAGGTGTGAGGTAGTTTTGATTTGCATTTCCCTAATAATTAGCGATGTTGAGCAGCTTCTCATGTGCTTCTTGGCCATGTGTATGTCTTCTTTGGAGAAATGTCTGTTTAGGTCTTCTGCCCATTTTTGGATTGGGTTGTTTGTGTTTTTAATATTGAGCTGCATGAGCTGTTTATATATTTTGGAGATTAATCTTTTGTCCATTGATTCGTTCACAAATATTTTCTCCCATTCTGAGGGTTGTCCTTTCGTCTTGTTTATGGTTTCCTTTGCTGTGCAAAAGCTTTGAAGTTTCTTTAGTACCATTTGTTTGTTTTTATTATTATTTCCATTACTCTAGGAGGTGGATCAAAAAAGATCTTGCTGGGATATATTTTAAAGAGTGTCCTTCCTATGTTTTCCTCTAATTCTAGTTCCTTTAGGTGTAAGGTTAGATTGTTTATTGGAGATCTTTTCTTGCTGCTTGACGTAGATTTGTATAGCTATAGACTTCAGTCTTAGAACTGCTTTAGCTGCATCCCAAGGTTTTGGATCGTTGTGTTTTCATTGTCATATGTCTCTAGGTATTTTTTGTTTCCTCTTTGATTTCTTCAGTGATCTGTTGGTTATCTAGTAACGTATAGTTTAGCCTACATGTGTTTGTGTTATGTTTTTTTTCCCTGTAATTCATTTCTAATCTCATAGCATTGTGGTCAGAAAAGATGCTTGATATGATTTCAATTTTCTTAAATTTACTGAGGCTTGATTTGTGACCCAAGATGTGATCTATCCTGAAGAATGTTCCATGCGCATTTGAGAAGAAAATGTAATCTTTTGTTTTTGGATGAAATGTCCTATAAATATCAATTAAATCTATCTGGTCTATTGTGTCATTTAAAGCTTCTGTTTCCTTATTAATATTCTGTTTGGATGATCTGTCCATTGGTGTAAGTGAGGTGTTAAAGTCCCCCACTATTATTGTGTTACTGTTGATTTCCTCTTTTAGAGCTGTTAGCAGTTGCCTTATGTATTGAGGTGCTCCTATGTTGGGTGCATATATGTTTATAATTGTTATATCTTCTTCTTGGATTGATCCTTGATCACTATGTAGTGTCCTTCCTTGTCTCTTGTAACATTCTTTATTTTAAAGTCTATTTTATCTGATATGAGTATTGCTACTCCAGCTTTCTTTTGATTCCATTTGCATGGAATATCTTTTTCCATCCCCTCACCTTCAGTCTGTATGTGTCCCTAGGTCTGAAGTAGGTCTCCTGTAGACAGCATTTATATGGGTCTTTTTTTTGTACCCATTCAGCGAGCCTGTGTCTTTTGGTTGGAGCATTTAATCCATTCACATTTAAGGTAATTATCGATATGTATGTTCCTCTTACCATTTTCTGAATTTTGGGGGGTTTGTTTTTGTAGGTCCTTTTCTTCTCTTGTGTTTCCCACTTAGAGAAGTTCCTTTAGCATTTGTTGTATAGCTGGTTTGGTGGTGCTGAATTCTCTTAGCTTTTGCTTGTCTGTAAAGCTTTTGATTTGTCCATCGAATCTGAATGAGACCCTTGCAGGGTCGAGTAATCTTGGTTGTAGGTTCTTCACTTTCATCACTTTAAGTATATCATGCCACTCCCTTCTGGCTTGTAGAGTTTCTGTTGAGAAATCAGCTGTTAACCTTATGGGAGTTCCCGTGTATATTATTTGTTGTTTTTCCCTTGCTGCTTTCAATAATTTTTCTTTGTCTTTAATTTTTGCCAATTTGATTACTATGTGTCTCAGCGTGTTTCTCCTTGGTTTTATGCTGTATGGGACTCTCTGCATTTACTGGACTTGGGTGGCTATATCCTTTCCCCTGTTAGGGAAGTTTTCAACTATAATCTATTCAAATATTTTCTCGGGTCCTTTCTCTCTCTTCTCCTTCTGGGAACCCTATACTGTGAATGTTGTTGCGTTTAATGTTGTCCCAGAGGTCTCTTAGGCTGTCTTCATTTCTTTTCATTCTTTTTTCTTTATTCTGTTCCACAGCAGTGAATTCCACCATTCTGTCTTCCAGGTCACTTATCCATACTTCTGCCTCAGTTATTCTGCTATTCATTCCTTCTAGTGTAGTTTTCATTTCAGTTATTGTATTGTTCTTCTCTGTTTGTTTGTTCTTTAATTCTTCTAGGTCTTTGTTAAACATTTCTTGCATCCTCTCAATCTTTGCCTCCATTCTTTTTCTGAGGTCCTGGATCATCTTCACTATCATTATTCTGAATTCTTTTTCTGGAATGTTGCCTATCTCCACTTCATTTATTTGTTTTTTGGGGGTTTTATCTTGTTCCTTCATCTGGTACATAGCCCTGTGTCTTTTCATCTTGTCTATCTTTCTGTGAATGTGGTTTTTGTTCCACAGGCTGCAGGATTGTAGTTCTTCCTGCTTCTGCTGTCTGCCCTCTGGTGGATTAGGCTATCTAAGAGGCTTGTGCAAGTTTCCTGATGGGAAGGACGTGGTGGGTAGAGCTGGCTGTTGCTCTGGTGGGCAGAGCTCAGTAAAACTTTAATCCACTTGACTCCAGAGTATTGTTAATGAAATCTTTCATTAATTGTTTCAGATCTAATAGACATGAGGAATCTCCATGTCACTCCCACAGCACTTTGCACTGATCTCAATTTTACCACATATTACATGGAATCATAATTATATGCTCACATATCTGACTGTCTTATTACAATATGAGATCCTCAATAGCTAGGACCCAATTTTCCTCACTTTTGCATTTTCTAGAACAGTGCTTAACTCATAGTACTGCTCAGTGAAAGTTGTTGAGTGAGTTTCAGAATGGAAGGATGGATGAATGGATGAATGACTGACCGTGAGGTTTACATATTACCATATTTGAGGTCTTGAAGAGTGAGACTGGGTCGAATGCTTTTTGTTTTCATTTTGTTCACACATTTAACACATTTCTTGAGCACTGCTATGTGCTGGCCACTGTACTAGGCATAGATGTAACTCAGTACAAAAGATTTAAAAGGTCCCTGTCTTAATAAAACTTAATATTTTAGTATTTTTAGTGGAAGGGAGGACACTAAATGACTTCATTTACATAAACACGCAAATTACTTCAAATAGCAAATAATGTAATAGAGATAGAAAAATTTTTAAAAAAACAAAAAAATGGGATCTTGTGGGTGGAGTGACTGCACTGGACGTGAGGAGACTCCCTGAGTGGGTGACATTTGAATCAAGACCAGAATGATAGTGGAGAATTGTACAAATCAGAGAGCCCTTGGCCTCGGCCCAGAAGCAACACATCTTCCTTCTGCTCATATTTCACTGGGCTAGCACTGGTCACATGGCCTCAACTGACTACAAATGAGCTGGGAAGTAGAGTCTCCTATGAGCCCAAGAAGGAGGGGAAGAGGATCATGGTGAACCCGTAGTATCTACCCAGTGGCTCAAAGAAAAGGGAATGGCTAAATGATAACTTACCTGTTTGCAAATGTAATCAGTGTTTAGTACTTAGTGTGGCTTAAAAAAAACAGAAGGAAAATTGTTCCAGGCAAAGGGAGCAGCAAGTGGTTGGCATAGTAAAGGAACAGGGAAGAGCCCAGGGCATGGCTGGGACACGTGGAATGAGAAGCAATATGATAGGACACGAGGAGTTAGAGGATGTAGCACAAGAAGGCCAAGCAACGGGTATGGATTTTTACTTTAAGTGCAATGGGATGCCTTTGGTTTTAAGAAGAGTCAGGTAATCTGACTTAAATTTGTAAAATATCTCTCTGGCTATTGGGTGCTGAATAGATTAAGGTTGGGGGTTGGGGGAGAGTATAA
Source organism: Neophocaena asiaeorientalis asiaeorientalis (assembly GCF_003031525.2). NCBI lineage: Eukaryota > Metazoa > Chordata > Mammalia > Artiodactyla > Phocoenidae > Neophocaena > Neophocaena asiaeorientalis. The sequence continues at coordinate 8,166,903 of NW_020185325.1, read as the reverse complement.
AGGTGGGAAGACAGTCAGGAGGCTCTGCACTAGTGACAGAGGATGGTAACTAGGCCTGTGGGAAAGGAACAAAGGAGATGAAAGGTAGATCTTTATTTAGAATAGAAAGGACTTTGTGGTAGATTGGATGTGAGGAAGTGGAAAATAGAGAAATTCTTCCCCGGTAAATAGTGCTGGATACTCGTTTTTCTTCCCATCCTTATTTTCATCTATAAACGTGAAGATGCCAGGATATATGCTGTACTATGTTCTTCACTGCAAAATTTTATGAACTGTATGAAATAACGCAGATGAGACCAATTTTTTAAAGGAATTATTATTATTATTGAAAGATGAGACCAATTTTTAACTTGAAAACAAAATAAACTTACTAGTCCTGGTCAAGCCAATAGTCATCTTTTAAAAAATAGAGATTATTTTTGAGTTTGGATTTTAGAATATATCTTATAATTCAGGGTACACAACCGCAGAATGTGAACTTGTATTGAAAGTTTTCTAGAAGTTAGTTTATGACTGCCTGATGTGGTCCAAGTATTAGTATAACAATTGAATTTTATAAACCTCTGCATTTATTGTCAATGCCAATCACACGCTACAAATGCAGATTCTTAACTCACAATAATTATTGGTGGCTTTGTAATTACACTGCAAGAGCAACGTGCCTAACCTTTTTATAGAAATGCTAACTCCAGCATTCTATCCTTTTACTTTCTCTATAGAAACACAGAAGCTATTTTTATAACATTTTTAAAAACATTCACATCTTAATGAATGGAGATGTAGGGAAAAATGAAATTTAAGCATTAGCTCTTCAGATATATTGAGGTTTACATGTGTGTTATGTTCCAAACAAGGTTGAGGTGCAACAGAATGGGTTGTTTGCTGTGTAAGCCACCAATATACGAGACTAGACTGCAGTAGAGATATGGAACTACCTGTTGATTTTGTTGTGTAACATGACCAGATGTGTTTAAAATACAACAGAAGCTGAGTCACATCTTCCATGAGGCTGAGCACCAGTGAGAAGGAGCTGTATGCTGTGGTCAGAAGACAAGGCTCACAATAAGAGGCTGCTTGCAATATTTTAGCTCTTTTTCCATATTTTAAAAAGATATTCTCAGTGCCAGTTCTATCTACATACATTTTCCTGAATCACATTATACACTACTTTCTTAGGTGTGGAAATGGTCCCAGGAAGCTTGAGCGGGCCCCAATCTGACCCAGAGACCTGTGAACCTGTCTTGCCCTTTGCTTGTGAGAGACAGGCTGGTTCTGGGAGTGAGCAGGACTCATTCGGCTGGAGTGACAGACGACTCCCGGGGTTGCCTAGCCTGTACGGAGGAGACCAGACTGCTTTCAATAACACTGCCCATGGGAGAAAAGAAAATTTTTTTTTTTTAATTTAAAATAGTGAGGATGTAAGGGGATTTACCAAGATGAAAGATACAGTGGAGAGAGAAATGGAGTGCCAACATCGATGAGGAGAGGAACATTAGGGAAAGGGGATATTCCAAGTTTTGAGGGTTTGGTTTTGTTTTGGTTTGGTGTGGTGTTTTTGAGAAATGATTTTGTAACTTTTGGCATCGGGGGGCGGATTTTATATCTTCCTCTTTTTTAGATTTGGAATGTGTCTTTCCATGAGGTAAGGAGGAGTTACTGTAAATACATATGTCTATTTCTCCTCTTTCTGCTAAGAAAATTGCCGTTAAACACGCTGCTGCTACTCCCTTATTTTGCACCAAGTAAATGTTTAAATATTTTAAAATAAACATGTTTCAGCTGACTGCTGGGTGAGATTCATTACAGCCAGAAGGAACTCAGTGGAACTGTTCAAGGAGATCTGGTTAATATCACCATGATTTATGCCTGTGGTGGAAATTGCACTAATATTTACACGAAAGGCATGGTTTGGGGGCAATGGTAAGGCCCGACTGAAGTGGGAATTTGCACAGTCAATGCTTACTAATGAAAATAGCTACAGTTCAGTGCTCTTTCCAAAAGCATAATTAGGCCCTTCATATGACATGTTATTTTCACATTTTTACTCTTAAGCTGCAAACTTTTTCTTGCCATCCTCTGCCTGCATTGAGATTATTCCTTTGCAAAAACAATTAAGCAAAATAATACTAGGCTACAGGATAACTTCTAAAAAATGTATTTTGGCTTTTATAAAAAAAAATTTATTTATTATGGCTGCATTAGGTCTTTGTTGTGGTGCACGGGCTCTACATCGCATGCAGGCTTCTCTCTAGTTGTGGCACAATGGCTTAGTTGCCCCGCGCCATGTGGGATCTTAGTTTCCCAACCAGGGATCAAACCCACATCCCCTGCATTGGAAGGCGGATTCTTAACCACTGGACCACCAGGGAAGTCTCAATTTTGGCTATTCTTTGATAAGCTTTACCAATGGAAAAAAGTCATGATTTTCTTGATTAGTTATATATATTTTTAAATGATCTATGAGTTATCTTTATAGTGTCTGAGTAGCATTGTAAAACTGCATTTTTTGGCACTGTGAACACTTAAATGAGTCCCATGTGGGTGGAGAAGAAATTTCAGACCAAAAATTACACTGAAAATACAGTTCTGCTAAAGTCCTGTGGGTTTCCTCATTTAAGTGATGAGTGAGCCAGTGGGAAATCTCTGACACTGAGTTTGCCAGGTTTTCACTTTTTCTTTATTCTTTCTTTCCCAGTTCAACGGTTTTCTAATTTGTTTCAAAAGCAGAACACCCTAGAAGTCAAGGTGCTCTTCGTGTCACATGATGAAATACAGATATATTTATTCTGATTTAGTACAAAAAGACTGAACTATGTATCTCTCTCTAGAGACAGACCTCTACAGAGTTATATAAAAAGTTATGCATTTATTTTACTTGTTTTTCAAGATTATTCAATGTTGGTGTTGTAAATAGCATTCTCTTGATCTTATATTTATAAATACAACACGGCTGTTTCTTGGTTTCCAATTAGGGCTGCTTCCATCTTTTCCTGTTAGTTCTTGTTTGTTACTTACTTGTTCACTCACTTTTGTACCCAGCAAATAAGATGGAATAGCTGATGTTTTAAGAAAAATTTATGAGAGAAAAATCTAAAATTTCTAAGATTCTATCTATTTTGAGATTTTTCTGAGTTGGGAAAATTCCATTTTTTGATTTTAGCACTGAAGACATTAGACCAGCAATAATAGATTTGAGCATAGCTTGAGAACTGTTCCTCTAATTTTAAATTGAGACTGCATTACATCTAATTGCTGCTCAGAAGGTAGAGACAAGGTATTAATATAGGCCAAGGTTAACTAGAAGGCATCTATGGGCAGCTTCCTTTTTTTTGTTTAATCTTTATTGAGTGCTTAACTATGTACCAGGCACTGATTTAAACCCTTTATGTATATGAATATTAGAAGCATATAATATCATCCCTTCATTTATTAATACACGTATACTAACTGCCTGGCACTATTTTTTGCCCTGGGGGTAGAACATGAACAAAACAAAGTCCCTGCTCTGCTACAGTTTATAATTCTCATCAGGGGTACAACTCTGTGTTTAAATCTCTGCTTCACCTCTTATAAACTCTGTGACCTTGAGCAGATTACATAATCTCTCTGTGCCTAAACTGCTTTATCTGTAAAGTGCAGAGAATAACAGTTCCTACCTTAGAAGGCTGATATGAAGTGATATGGTATGATATTAATGAGTCAACAGTTATAAAATAAAACTGGGTATGGAAAATAGAGAAAGACTAGAAACAGATATGGGGGGGGTGGTTCATGTTATACAGGTGGTTGGTTGAGAAAAGCCTCACTGTGACGAGGACATTTGAACAGATACCTGACAGAAGTGAGAGCCCAGATCACATGGCCATCTAGGGGAGGAAGGGTCTGGGTGGAGGGAACCGCAAAGGACAGAGGAGGGGGTGTGCGCTATATGTTCGGAGAACAGAAAGGAAGCCAACACATCCAAGAAAGGAAGTATGGTGGGAGATGAGGACAGAAGGAAGCAAGGACCGTGATCAGGAAGAGACTTGTAGGCTATGATGAGAACTTTCTATTTTAATTAGAACTTTATTCTGAATAAAGCGAAAGGCCTCAGAAGAGATCCCCAGTAAGCTGCCTCCCCTTTCCCCACCCAGTTTTTAAATAATTGGTGAAATAAAGCAAGGGATTTTTATCTGATTCTCCTTTTTTTCCCCCTCTCTAATGTACCACAAGCAGCAGAACAGTATCTGGCATAGAGTAGGATCTCAACAAATATTTGATGAGTGAATGAAAGAAGAAACTCTGTTTTAAAGTAAAGATGGAAACCAACACGTCAGCTTTATTACTGATAGAGGTGCAGCTGTTAGATGCTGCTTTGGGTTAGTTAGCCAAGTGGACTTACTAATATTGAATCCCAGTATTGGGCAGAAAGAACCAATGACCAGTGCATCAACTGAAAGGGGCAGAAGTGAAACCATGCCCCTCAGATTGGGACTTGAACCCACAGTCTTTTAACTGAGGTAACACACCTGATCTCAGCACTTAATGAAGCTCAGGTTCTTGATGTCTCCTCACAGAAAGAATTCAGTGAGAGACAAAGTGATAGGTAAGAAGTGGATTTATTTAGAGAGAAACACACTCCACAGAGTGTGGGCCATCTCAGAAGGTGAGAGTGACACCAGGGTATGGAGCTGTCAGTTTTTATAGCAGTGGGTAATTTCATAGGCTAATGAGTGGGAGGAGTATTCCAGCTATTTTGGGAAAGGGGTGGGGACTTCCAGAAATTGGGCCACCGCCCACTTTTTGACCTTTATGGTTGGCCTTGGAATACTGTCATGGTGCCTGTGGGTATGTCATTTAGCTGGCTGATGTGTTACAATGAGTGTATACTGAGGCTTAAGGTCTAGTGGAAGTGGACTTGTCCTCCTTCTTGGACCTATTAGGTTCTAATCAGTTTATGTCGTGACCTCGGGCTGTCATTGTTTTAAAGAATGTGCCCTGCCCCCTCCCCTCCTGTTTCAGAAGCAGCCTGAGGAAGAGTTATGTGATGGCAGAGCAGAGGAGAGAGCCCAAGGGGATGAAGTACCAGGCCTGGTTTATCATCCCGGACTTATCAGATAAGTCAGTCTGTCTAGACGGAAGCCAGGAATGTGCTTAGTAATACTTCCTCCTTATGGAAACCAGGAGAGGGGAAAAAGTAGATCCTCTAATGACTGAGATAAACACACATTCGAGGATCTGGAACAGGGAAGGACACTTTCTGATTTACATTTTTGAGGATTCCTTCTATTTGCCCCTCCAGATCCACTCTTCACTCTCCTCCTCTGGCTGGGTGGTCCAGGGTGAATGGGTTTGGACTGTAAGGGGGGCATCAAAGAGCTCAGGCTGGGCGAGGTCTGAGTATTCCCCTTTCTGGATTCTGGTAACCACTTCCTGTGCTCTGAGATACCACATCATTCCTTTCTGATTTCCCTCAAACCTGTCCTTACCTTTGTAAATTGTTCCTTTATTAAACTTTTCAAATTAGTTTGTTGAGTGTCATCTGTTTCCTACTAAGACCCTGATGTCATTGAGATAAAGTCGCCCTGGCTGTTTTGTAGGGAAAAGATTACTTGGCTGGGGGGGGAAGGGTGCTGGAGGAGGCTATAAAAGCAGATCAGTTAGAAGTCGATGGCGACAATCCAGGTGAGAGAGGTTGGTGCTGGGCACCACAGTAGTAACAACAGATGTAGTGGGAAACGGTCAGAGTCCGGAATTCATTGAATGTAAATAGAACCAACAGGACTTGCTGATGCATTAATTATGGGCACTAAGAAAAAAGTGCCAGAAAAGACTCCTCATTTTATAAATCTGTGGAACAAAATGGTGCTATTTAGAGGCCTGACAGAAAGGGAATTGACTGTGGTATTTTTCAGAGGTGGGAAGATATCCTCCAAGAATTTTCAAGATTGCTTTAGCAAGAGTTTTCCTATTGGTAGTGTTCATCTCAAAATTGGAATTCCTAGAATCTGTCCTGGGGCCTTCTGCAGTTTCTCCAATCATCTCTAGACTGTTGCAGATATCTCCACCCAAGGGAATGAATTTTAACCCATTTTAATTAAAAAAGCAAACCTGCACACATGTCACACAGCCTTTCTGGAAAAAGGAGGAAAAGGAATATTTTAAGCCAAATTACCAAGGGATGTTGCAATTGCAAAACCTAAATTTCTGAGCACTGAATCTTCTCACTTAGAAACACTGGCCATACAATCTTCTGACTACTACTGTCTACATATGCTGAGCAAATATGCATGGTATATTCAATAATACCTCAATAATATACAGCTGCGTGCGTGTGTATGATGAAGCAAAAATTGAAAAGATAAAAACCAAATTGCTAAGATTATGGGTAGTTTTTAATTTTCTGCTTATACTTGTCCACATTCAAAGAGTTCTGAGTTAATCAGGTATTAGTTTTAGAAACAGTTTCTATTTTGATATCACACCCTTAGACTGGGCTTACTCGGCCATCTATCTAAAATAGTGATCCCTCCCTCCTGCCCTACTTTCACACGAATGCCTACGCAGAACACTTTACCCTTCTTTACAGCATATATCACAGATATATCATATATATATCATATATTATATATATCATATATAAGCCTGAACTTATATTATTTGCTTATTGTTCAATCCCATCAATAAAATTTAAGCTCTCTGAGACAAGTCCTTGCCTGACTTGTTTATTCTTCCGGTGCCTAGAACCAAAGCTGGCCATGAGGAGGAGGCTCAATAAATTCTATTAATTCACACACACACACACACACACACACACACTTTTATTTCAAAGGTATGTGATGGCAGAGATGTCATGGTGATTTTAAAAAATCTACACCATGTGTAGAAATAGAAATTGACTCAAAATTTCTAAGGAGAAATTTTACCATATATTAAAAAATAAACAAGAAAAATCATGACTTTTGATTCAGAAACTCCACTTGTAGGGCTTAATAGAAGATTCATATATTTATTTACAAAAGTGTCTTTGCAGCATCTCTGTAATAGCATGGAAAATAAGGAGGCTTGCATAGCACAGGGAGATCAGCCCGGTGCTTTGTGACCACCTAAGGGGTGGGATAGGGAGGGTGGGAGGGAGACTCAAGAGGGAGGAGATATGAGGATATATATATATATATGTATAGCTGATTCACTTTGTCATAAAGCAGAAGCTAACACACCATTGTAAAGCAATTATACTCCGATAAAGATGTTAAAAAATAATAAAATAAAATAAAATAAAATACCCTATATTTGATTCAAAAAAAAATAAGGATATATTATGAAGAAGCCATAAAATATTAAATCATTATAGCAATTAAATTGCTGTAGAAAGAGGTATATTATATATTATTAAATTTTAAAAGCAGGTAACAAAGTAGCATGTTCAGTCTAATTCCTTACACATGGAAAAACTTTGGGAACTCCAGAATATTAATTGTGGTTATTTCTGGGTTGTGAGAGTATAGACATTTCAGAGTTTCTTTTGTGTGCTTATCTACACATTTTTAAATGTCTACAATAAACTATTGAAACAAAGTATTGCTTCGTTTTATTTCATTTTTCAATAGTGTTAAAAATTATTATAAGCAATCCAGAACGGATTTCCTAAGGACTCGTAACTACAGCACATCTCAAAGTGGAAAAATGAAATTTTCAAGCGAGTTGGAATCACAAAAATGTCTGAATATTTTCTCTCTCTATTTCTGTTATCCAATATTTATCTCAAGTGGAACACATTTCTCTCTGGTCTCCAAAAGGGATTTGTAGAATTACCACCATCTGCCAACAGAAATTATTATTACAAACAATAATTAGGCTGACATTGAAAGCCCTGGGGGGTAAATACAAAACCCACAATTCACCATTATCCTTGAGTGGAATCTGTGGAGGTTAGTGGAGACATCCTCTGTCAAATTCAAATCAAATAAATGGTAGTAAGCACCCTGCCTATGCTGGACCCACAGAACTAAGCCCTAAGAAACACAGAACGTGTGTTGCAAAGTGCTTGCTGACCAGTGACTATCCCGGTGCAGCCGAGAACCTTCTCATCAGGAAGGCTGTTTTGAGTATGTGGGAAGGATGGTGCTAGAGATGAAGAGTGGAGTTGTGGATGGTGTGTGTTACTTCCTTAATCTGAGCCAGGGGTTGCAAAAATGTGATTTGAAAGTTGACTCAGCCCTGCAGGTATTTTAAACACTTAGAGCGCTTAAAAATAAAGGCTTGAAATCTTATTTAGTTCTTTTCAGGCACAGCACTTTGCAGCTAGTCCAATTCTAAAGTTTGATTTATGTGCTCCTATAGGTATAGTTTTTTGTTTGGTTTGGTATGGTTTTTAGGTATAGTTTTTGATCCTTGTATCTGAGCTATTCTTGGATCCCTACTTGAAAAGTGACTAGCATCTGTCAAACAAAAAATTGAGAGAACACAGCTCTCTCTGACCAATATGAATAATGCTAACTTCCACAATTCTCAGGAAATAACTACTAGGTAGGATTTCCTCCCAGGCCTCTTTCTTAAAGCTTTGTCTTGCTCCTGTTTATCTGCCAGCGACAAAAACAAAGAAACAAAAAGTAGCAAGCCAGTGTTAAAGGAAAACAACAAACCAAACACTGTGAGGGTCTATGGTGCTGGGAAGCAGGAGCAGATCAGTTTCTGCAGGATCTCAATTGCCAGGAGATGGGATTTTGTCTTTACCCTGAAGATAATCAGAGGTCCTTGATAAGGAGATAGAATAAAAAAAAAATTTCAGAAATGGAATCCGTTGATAAGAGTTCATTTGAAAGAGGGATACACTTGGTGCATGAGATCAGGCCTGTCAAATAGTTTCTGTCAGTCTCCAGATTAGTAATGGGTGACTTGGCATCCAGGCGGATGGGCTGGCGAGAAAGGAGCTATATCAGAGACCGCCACACACACCCGGGGCAATGTGATTTGTCAATTACAGGAGGAGGAAGCCTGAGAGTGTCCCATCGCGCTGCTGCTGAGTCATCCTACTCTGGTAGCTATTTAAACAGAAGCCTCCAGACATACAATCAACACTCCACTCAGACAATGCCCAGACCTCCAGAAACCGTGTCCACCCTGGACTGACCACGACAAGGACAATTTCCAAAAACAGTTTCCATCCTCTTTTCCCAGTATTGTCACGCTAGGGGGTTCTGACTTCTGGCTCCTTTCCTCAAAATGAGCCTATCCAGCCGACCCTCCAATGGGACCTTGGCCCCAGAGGCCACCAATTCCTGTTTCAAGTTTTCTCACAGTCCTTCTCATATTTCTGTCAAGTCAGCAGATATTGGCTGTGCACTTGTTATGGGTTGGGCACTGACCTACAGGTAAGGGCTGGTCAAAGGATAAACGAGACACATTCCTTGCCTTTAGAGGCTAAAGTGGAAGAGACAGGTAACCAGGCAACAACAATTTATGGAGGGATGGCTCCAAGATAGGTAAGTACAAGATGATATTTTGGGGAAAGAGGAAGGTACCACTACTCTTCTTTAAAAGCTATCACCCTCTGTGTGTGGCTCTCTGGGAGGAATTGAAGGGATGTGGGAGACATCAAAGCGATGTGGGAGGATGGACGTTTTAGAAGGGCTTTTCAAATCTGAGTGTATTTGCATTTCCACCTGTCTGCCAGCCATCACCGTGTTTGACCTGGGCCCTCACGGCTGCTCTGTCTGGCTGTGAGTACTGTTGATGATTCTTTTCCCTGCCCATCCTCTAGGTGCTCCCTTTAGTGTGTCAGATGAGGACTCTCTTCACATTTGGCTCTCATCTATCAGCCATGACTGTCCAGAAAGCTTTGGCTTTCAAGCCTGCTTCCTGGCTGGGCTTCTCCACCACTACATTAAGGATACCATTTGATATCACATGTGCTACAGGTGCTGTTGATGAAAGTGCTAAAGTTGCCGGATATGACTGACGTCTTTGGGAAGGACGAGACTGCGTGCCCATGCAGTTGTTGCGTCCAAATGCTGTCCTCACCTCCCAACAGAAAGGTACTGTAAATAAAGGGAAAGGGCACTACCTTATTTCAAACACCAAATATGAACTAGGAGCTGTCCTAGGCACTATGTAAAAGATTTATTTAGTTCTCACAGCAATAGTGTCTGTATATCAGAATCCCATTTTATAGATTGAGAAACTGGCTCAGAGAGGTCAAGAGGTTTATCCAAGGTCACACAGTTTTACAGTTTTTTGTTGAGCTTGAATCTGAACACAGGACTATGTGACTTTGACTCTTGTATTCTTTAAACTACTGGAAGAGTTCACAGAAAGAGCTGTGGAATATTAATATGGCAATAAAATTTCTGATTCCAGTCTGATTATCAGTCTTCTCAGAGTGATATAAATACAGGATGTATAGCACAAGTTTCTGAATCTTTGCTCTGAAACATGAAAACAATTGGAATAAATTGGAGTAGAAGGAAGCAAAGAACATAGAGTAAAATCTAATTCATCAGATGAAAATATGGATAAATATGTTTATGTTCGCAGAACTTTTAATATTGAAGAATGAAAGACCCACTGGGAAAAAGATGAGGGGAAAATATGTCTGTTTTTATGACTTGTTGATATCTATGGGGTTTTTCCTTAAGCCTCAAAACAATTTACAACATTGCCAACAGCATTCAGTACATTCAGAACAGGATCATTTCACCCACAGCTGAACTAGGGCCATGCTTGGGACAGCACTGAGAACAGCCTTCCAGCAGACATGCCAGGGAGTAATCCAGGGTCAGTGAGTGAAGTGGAGAGCAGGGCCATTTAAAGCAACACGGTTTATGTAAGTGTGATCTAATTGCTTCCACTGGAAATGGGTCATATTTGAGTCAAGAGAACCAGGAGCCTTAATGACCCCAGTGAAATCAGATTATGGCTTTTCTTTCCATCTCCTCAGAGACTATGGCCCTCTGATGAAATAATAATGCTTCGATTCATTATAATCTGTGAGGTTTCCCACTCCCTTCCTGCTTCCTTGTAGTTGACTTTTTTGTTGTTGTTTTTTTTGGTTTTTTCTTTTCAGTTAAACACATTAAACTAAACGGGATATATCATATGACAGACTGTGATAAATTGACTACTGGGAATAGGGAAAAAATATGGGATAAAGAAATAGGTCTTTCTTGCCTCTCACAGCTGTGATTCAGTTCTGACTCAAAAGGAAGTGTGCCACCTACTGAATCACAGAAACCACTTCCTGTAGCTGTTTGGTTTATTCTAGAGGGGCATCAGGCCAAGTACTGCCCTGCCCTGACCCTTACTGGCTCTACAGAGCCCAGGCGTTTACAGCTTGAGGTGGTTTGGCCTCAGACTCTGAGAACACTGCATATTAAATTACAAGTGTTTCATTTCCTAGCAAGGAGTCTTCAGCAACATAAAAACGAACATGTGTTATTTGCAAACCAAGTGTGTCATTACTCAACCTGCATATCCTTACCACTTCATAGGGTATGTATTCTGGATGACCACTCTCAAGGTCTGAATGTACACTAGTTCTGTTTTTCCAGAGGGCAACTTGAACAGTCTGTAGGGTGTCTTTACCCAGATGAAGTGGCAAGATGACCTTGCAATGAAGCAACACTAGACTTGTATTCATTCAATGTATTTTTGAGCACGTGCTCATTGCCAGGTATTGTCCTGGGTAGGTGTAGAGGATACAGTGGCAAACAGTCCAGCTCCTGACCTCATGGTGCTGATACTCTACGCTCTATGGAATTTATACTCTCCCCTCTAGAGGCAGGGGCTGTGCTTTGTATACCATTAAAAGGAACATCAACTGAAGGAAACCTGTTGTTTCCTCTCTACCCACAGAACATTTCTGACAGCAAGATGTGTGGGTTTTTCCACACCAAGAAATTCTCCAATTCTTGGCAAATACTGAGTATCCTACTCTTTAACTCAATTCTGACACTAAATGCCTGGAGTTAGCACAGACCCTTCAGGTTAAGGGCTCAGTCCCATAAGACTAGCCTCAACTTCCAACAGCAAGTCCCAGTTATCACCTGTACTTATGACTAAGTGGCTCTAGCAAGCATTCCCACGATCCCCTCCTCAGGTTTGATAAGTTGCCAGAATGGCTCACAGAACTCAGAAAAAAACACATATGTTCACCAGTTTATTATAAAGGATACAACTCAGGAACAGCCAGATGGGAGAGTTACATGGGACAAGGTTGGAGCGGGGTGGAGGGGTGAGCAGTGGAGCTTGCATGTCCTCTCTGGACACATCACCCTGTTAGTACCTTGACTTGTTCACCAACCTAGTACCTCTCCAAACGCCTAGTTTAGGATATTTATGGAGACTCCATTATGTAGGCATGATTGATTAAATCCATCTCCAGCCCTCTCCCTGCCCTGGAGGTCAGGGGGTGGGGCTGAAAGTTCCAACCCTCTAATCACATGCTTGGATCCACTGGCAGCCAGCCCCCATTTTCCAAGCGTTACCTTATTATCATAAAATCAAGTATGGTTGAAAGGAGCTTACCATGAATAGCAAAAGATGTTCCTATCACCACGATCACTCAGGAAATTCCAAGAGTTTTAGGAGCTCTGTGCCAGAAACCAGGGATGAAGACCAAAATACATATTTCTTGTTACATCACAATCATGCAGTCTCAGCATCTAGCATTGGGCCTTACATGAAGGAGCCTCTTCAATACTTGTTTGTGGAATAAATATATGAAAGAAGAAAGAAAGAAGAAAAGAAATAAGGAAGGAAGAGAGGGAGGAGGGAAAAAATCATCTCACTATTATTTTTTGCTGTATTTGGAAGATGAAAGCATCAGTTAATTTTTTTTTTTCTTCTGTAAGGAGAATTTCAAATAGACTACAGGTTTCTGCTCTTAGGTGGATCTGGAGATTCTATAGTGCCTCAGGACACTTGCAGCCTCTTAACCAGGGACCTTCTGGAATCGAGGAGGCCCATTCTGAGATTAGGTCAACTCTTAAAGTCCTGAGAATCCCCTCTGAGAGTAAAAGGCTCTTTGTTCTTCTCCTCAGAATGGGTCAGAATCCCTAATGGTAGAAAATCTATCATTTCTCTGATGGTCCATGCCCAACAGATGTGTCAAAGAATGGCTGCAAATCTGTGTAACATTAAGAAATAATTTACCCACCTCATAAAAGAGTTGTGAGAATTCAATGAAACAATGTTTAGAATGGTGCCTGGCACACAATAGGCTCCTTGTACACAGAAGCCATCACAACTGCAACTTCTCTTATTATCATTATGATCACTACTTCTACTACTATTACTTAGGTTGCCCGTATAAAGCCAGCAATTTTTCTAGGGTATGACCAGTGGTCTTATGTTTAATAATAGAATTCTATGGTTCAGTGTGTCTCATCCTTTCTTTCTTTTTTTTGGCTTCACTGCACCAGGGATCGAACCCGTGCCCGCTGCAGTGAAATCACGGAGTCCTAATCACTGGATGGCCAGGGAGTTACCTCTCTCATCCTTTCTAAATCCATATTCTTCTTTGAACAATCATAAAAACTCAAAATTGACCTCCAGTTGAAAATCCCAGTCAAGAAGATATTGTCTGGGTTACTTACAATGTTCAATTTATGAGAGCAATATTTTTTCTCAAACATAAAATTATAATATTGAATTTTTCTAAATTACATGTAACTCAAATATAGTAGTGTTAAAAGATAAACAGAGGCATGTTAAAAAGATTTAAAGAATTTATTTGAGCAAAGATTGAACTAAATGGAGCAGTGCCAAACCAGAAATGGTTAGGAGCTCTCCACCAACAGGAGCCAGGGGAAAGAGTTTTATAGAAAAGAGGTGGAAGAAAGCAAGGAAATTATTGGCTATAGATTAAGTGGTTGCCTTATTTGGAAAAGCCTGGTTTGCTGTTTGTGACTGGGTGTCCTTAGGTTTTGATTTCTTAACCTTGAGACATTTACAGGCTTATGTTTTGGTTTGTTTACTAGGCTGCTAAAGCATTAGAACCATCTCAGACTAATGACCTCCTAATTTAATTAAGGTAGTTTGTTTTGCCCCTGCCCTAAGGTCTATTCTCTGCACATTTGACCTAAAAGAAGAGGAAGGGAAAAAAAAGAAGCAAAAGAAAAAGAAGAGGAGGAGAAGTAAGAAAAGATACAAAGGGGGGAAAAAAACATCCCCAGCAAAAATACTGAAGAGAAAGGGAGGTTTTATTGGAGTTTTCTTAAGTACTGCTGAGGCATTTGTACTGTACCTCACACCACAAAGTTAATGAATACCTTGTTGAAACCTTGAACAGTTTTTCTCAGAATTTCTCTTTCTATAGAAACCCCTTGAGGACACGGGGAGGTAGCAGGGTAAGCTGGAACGAAGTGAGAGAGTGGCATGGACTTATGTATACTACCAAATGTAAAATAGGTAGCTAGTGGGAAGCAGCTACATAGCACAGGGAGATCAGCTCGGTGCTTTGTGACCACCTAGAGGGGTGGGATAGGAAGGGTGGGAGGGAGACACAAGAGAGAGGAGATATGGGGATATATGTATATGTATAGCTGATTCACTTTGTTATAAAGCAGAAACTAACACACCATTGTAAAGCAATTATACTACAATAAAGATGTTAAAAAAAAAATCCCAACATCTCCCTTCATATAGGTTCTTCCTTACCTGGATGACAATTTTCTTCCCCTGTTTCCTCCAAATTATCCCAGTTTGCCCCTCTGTTTTCACAAAGATCAGTTTAACCTCCTCCCAGCCTCCCTGTCATGTCATTTGGCTCACAAAGGACAGGAAGTTAGATCCCAAGTGAAGTTTTCCCAAAATCGAGACATTCTAGTAGACAACAATTATTACAGCAATCATAGCAAGCAAATAAATTAGTTCACAAAACAGTCTCAGAAGCCCAACAATAATTTAAACCCTCATTTCCACGTACAGTTTTGCTACTGGTTTTGTTCTGTTCACAGGTGTATCCCAAGTGCCTATAAGAACACCTGGCATAAATATGTATTGAATAAATAAATTAGAGAGTTAACATTTGAAGTAAAACAAAATATCATTAGTTCACCTTTTCTATTTTTTTCTTTTAATGTGTGTGAGACAAGTTGTCACACATGCATCCATACGAAAGCATACAATTTTCTGTCATTAATTTTTTATTATGTCACTTTAGGTCAAATGTTACAGAAAATTATACTGAATTCTTGACCAATCTATCTATTGTTTCCATTGGAATATTGGCCCAGCTAAGAAATAACATCAAGGAAAAATTATTTTTTGGCAGAAAAATGTCCTCTCTAAACTCCTGTGTGTTTTGTTTTGATTTTTCCTTAGTGACTGGAGGTCAGTTTCAATCCACTAAAGCACAGATTCCAAATTTTCAATCTGGTTTTCTTGAGTACAGACCGAGGGCCAAGAATGAGGCAATGATACAACATCACTACCAAGGCAGACACAGACACAGAGTCCAGGGCATGTTCTGGTGACTTGCAAGCTTCTCCCCTCTGAAATTTACTCTCAAAATCATACACTTTAATTTCAAATGGATCTATTCTCTCTCTCTCTAGCCCATTCTTATGAAATTTTTTGTCTAATACCCTGGTCAGGGTATTCCAGACCTTAAAAGATATCATAATGGAATCATCTATTGACTAAAGATAGTGTGTCCTCTACTTATCCTTTCTTGCTTCCTTTTAAAACTTGGATTTTTAACATGCTTGGGAGTGAATCAATGAATATAAATGTAATTATTGAAGAAACAATTTTGTTTTAGCCCAATAAAAAAGGAACTTAAATTTTTTGGCAGCCCCAAAAGAATCACATGTTATTAAACATGTGATGTAGAGGAGGGGCAGGGCCCTAAAGGAAAGAGTGGCATGCCCGACAGCCAAAGGAACAGACGTCCCCTATAAGTAATATGAGTGCCAGGTTTGGATGAGAACCATCTCTGCTATGAGACTGGGGACAGTTCACTTAATATGAGCCTTAGTTTCTTCAGCTGTGACTAAAGTATTGATATACTTGATTCATTGTATAACTCTCCTTACTAAAGTTAACTGTGTCTGTTGTTTCATGAGCTGTCAATTCTCAGAATAATCTTTTCCTGTTCCAGCCACATTCTCTATCATTGACAGAGATATTCACCTGGTTATTTTGGCTTCTCTAATCCTGCTGGTGAGAACACCTCCAAGGGAGCTTTTGGTCAGGAGTTGACCATGACATTTAAGGTCACTTGTACTCTTGGCAGAGAAAGAGAATTCGAAAGGAAACCAGGGTCCAACCACCAATAATAAACACTTTTTAAAATCTGGACCTAGTAACTTCCCTGATAATGATACTTAGCTCATATTTGTTATGTCCTTATTAAGGCCAACTTTTTTTTTTTTTTTTTTTTTTAATGCATCACCTCATTTAATTCTTATAGTAATCCTTTGAGATAGGGTATCAGGGTGTTTGACTATAAGTGACAGGAAAAAAAAAAACAAAACCTCCAACTGACTTAAACAGTAAGGGCATTTGTTGGCTCACATAACTGGTAGTCTAAAGAGAGGGCAGCTTCGGGAATGGTTTATGGATCCAGTAGCTTCACATTGTCACCAGCTCCCCAGGTTCTATCTCTGTCCTGACATCCAGTGTTGGATTCCTCCTAACACCAATTCCCCTCTGTAGGATGGCCATCAACAGGTAAACCTGGGGACTTCCCTGGTGGTCCAGTGATTAAGACTCTATGCTTCCAATGCAGGGGGCACTGGTTCGATCCCTGGTCAGGGAACTAAGATCCCACATGCCGGGACGTGTGGAAAACAAACAAAACAAAACAAAACAAGAAATCTGCTTCCTTATTTATGTCTAGCAAACGTGAGGTAGTGCCCGCACAAACAATGAAAAAATTGCTTTCTCCTCCTCACGATCTGCCTAACTTTAGTCAGCTGCTTAGCTCTGAAACAGTAGCTATTGTGGATGGAAGTCAGGGGAAGGAGGAATATTATCGTATAATTAACTCATCTTCCTGAATCCAATTATCCTGATTGATTTGGATGATTTAGAATTTATTCCTGGAGGTGGGGAGATTCTCTGAACCACATTGCCTAGTACACAATGGAAGAGGAATACAGCAAATTTGGGGGAGCCAACTACAATGTGCATTACAAGTAAATACTGCTAATTCCCAATTTACAGATGAGAAAATTGAGGCATAGAGGAGGAAGGTTAAGTAATTTGCCCAAGATCATAATTGAATCTTAAAAGTCTATCTCCGTTCTAACAATTAAATTATCTTCCGTGTGCATTTCTTGAAAGCTTATGACGTATAGGAAGAATTAAGGGAAAGACCACAGCACTAGGCATCAAGAGATGAGATTACAATCTTGCCCTCCTCCCCCCACCCCATTACTAGCTGTATAACTTCTTTGAAAATGAGGATTATAGAACCTACTTACTGAAGTAGTAGCAAATATTCAAATAGAAACAATGCAGAAGAGTAGCATTACTTGGGAACTTGTTTGAAATGTAAATTCTCTGCCCTACCGGAGACCCACTTAATCAGAAGCTCTGGGGGTAGAGTCCAGCAAAAAAAACTTTAACAAGCTCTGCAGGTGATTCTGATGGTTGCTAAAATTTGAGAACTGCTGGTCTAACACATTGCCTGGTGCCTAAGCTTTTATTTCCCGTTATTGTTCCAAAGACAATGAGTACATTGACTTCTATCTCCAAAAGTTCACAATCTAGGGAAAGACAGAGTTCTTTATTAAGTTCTTTAATCAGGACCATACTGTTTGACAAATGTTCTAATACAGGTTTAATTTGCTTTTTTTTAAATTTATTTTATTTTTTACATCTTTATTGGAGTATAATTGCTTTACAATGGTGTGTTAGTTTCTGCTTTATAACAAAGTGAATCAGTTATACATATACATATGTTCCCATATCTCTTCCCTCTTGCGTCTCCCTCCCTCCCACCCTCCCTATCCCAACCCTCTAGGTGGTCACAAAGCACCGAGCTGATCTCCCTGTGCTATGCAGCTGCTTCCCACTAGCTATCTATTTTACATTTGGTAGTGTATATATGTCCATGCCTCTCTCTCGCTTTGTCACAGCTTACCCTTCCCCCTCCCCATATCCTCAAGTCCATTCTCTAGCAGGTCTGTGTCTTTATTCCTGTCTTACCCCTAGGTTCTTCATGACATTTTTTTTTCTTAAATTCCACATATATGTGTTAGCATACGGTATTTGTCTTTTTCTTTCTGACTTACTTCACTCTGTATGACAGACTCTAGGTCTATCCACCTCATTACAAATAGCTCAATTTCGTTTCTTTTTATGGCTGAGTAATATTCCATTGTATATTAATTTGCTTTGAAAGCTCTTAAGGGGTTGAATTTATTTCTAACAAGATGAATCTCAGAAGACTTTATAGAATGGATAAGAAATGGAAAAGGAGAAAATAGCTATGAACTAAAAGCAGCAGAGATAGTTAAACTTCTAGTAGTTACAGCAAAGTTCTATCTAGACAGTTAATTTAAAATACAGTTGACCCCTGAACAATGCGAGAGTGAGGGGCGCTGACCCTCTGTGCAAAGATCCAGGTATAACTTACATCTGGCCCTCTAGAAACTTAGTCCCGCATTCTCAGATTCAACCAATCCAGGATTGTGTAGTACCGTGGGGTTTATTATTGAAAAAATCCACGCATAAGTGATCCCTCACAGTTCAAATCTGTGTTGTTCGAGGGTCAACTCTATAACAATGCAAACTATCAATCATAGTAGGGGAATAACAACCCATCAGAAGTCAGAAGATGAGGATTTTAGTCCTGATGTTACACTTAGCAGCTGGCCCTTAATGTGCTATTTCATAAAGAAGGAAAGAGGTTGGATCCTCGGTTCTTACCTAGGAGAAAATAAGGTGCGGACAGGGCATGTGTAGACTTAAAGATTCCACAGGGGAGTGTGGACACAGCCTGGTTAAGAAGCGCTAGACTCAATGGTCTCTAATCCGTGGTGTGTATTAAAGAATTATTGAATATAAAGTTAATACGTTAAGGTAGAAGCATGTAAATGCCATTAAAAATCTATAAGCCAGACTCTGCTTTTTGCTGTTCCTGTTGTTTGCTTAACATCTCTGAAAGTGCTTTAGTACCTGAATACCCAATTAATCAAAGGGAAACATCGGTATTAGGTACCAACTAAAATGTCACCTTCCCTGCGTGGATCGCAAAGTCCTTGGCAATCACTTCCATACCAGGCTAGTGAGTATTGTTCTCATTTTCCAGATGGATAAACAGAGGATAAAGGCCTTGTTATGTGTCACACATTTCATGCACCAAATGAAACACAATGGATATCAGTCTTCTCATCCCTTCAACAATAAAGAGCTGTTAAGCTCTTGTCAACAAGAACTTCTGGAAAGATTACACTGGCTGAAAAGGCATATATATGGATGACATCCACAAATAGGAGGAAAATCAAGTTAAAGCTGAGTGCCTACTCTCACTGACTCAGCAAAAGAGACAGAAGAAATGTAAAGTTTTAGCAAAGAAAGGTCTGAAAGAAAATAAATATAGCTGATTATTAAGTGCTATTTTTACACAGTAAAACAAGGGCAAAATTACTCTTTAAGTAGTAATTCTTAACTCTTGATTAATTGAGTCATTCATTTATTCATTCAACAAATACTTATTGATTGCCTTTTACGTGCCAAGTACTAATCTCTGTATTGGAAATGTAACAATGATCAAAAGCAGATGATAATAATAATAACAGCTAATGAGCAAGTACTAATAATATATCAATAAATAATAATAATAGTTTGCTGAATAAAATATCAGAACTCAGTATGAACTAACATTCTTTTGGGGGCTGCATCCGTTGACTATAAGACAGCTAATCTACTTTGAAATTCTCCAGGTTTAGGGCCCTCTATCAGAAGCAGCTGTTGTTGGGCCTGCCTCTTGCTGGTGATGCATCTACCAATGAGAACGGACTTATGCTTACTGTCCTTGGAGAGGCAACTGGAACTGAGTGTTGTGACTTTTTTTACTGTGATTTTTTAAAATTACTAGAACCAGCTCTTCTAACTTTACTTCTTTGTTTCCTACTTACTCAAATACTGGAAGAGATATACAAAATAAAAGCCATCTTAACATCGTTTTAGCACAAAACAACAGTGTCCTTTCAACTGTGCTTGAGATGGAATAAAGCACGTGCATATTTGAGATTAACTTTTTTTAAAATTAATTAATTAATTAATTTCCTGCCGCACCGGGTCTTCATTGCTGCGCACGGGCTTTCTCTAGTTGCGGCGAGAGGGGGCTACTCTTCGTTGCGGTGCGCGGGCTCCTCATTGCAGTGGCTTCTCTTGTTGCGGAGCACGGGCTCTAGGCCCATGGGCTTCAGTAGTTGTGGCTCGCGGGCTCTAGAGCGCAGGCTCAGTAGTTGCGGCACACGGGCTTTGTTGCCTGCGGCATGTGGGATCTTTCCGGACCAAGGCTCGAACCTGTGTCCCCTGCGTTGGCAGGCAGATTCCTAACCACTGCCACCGGGGAAATCCTTTGAGATTAACTTTCAATGGTAAATTCATTCTATATATGGTTTTTAAGAGTAAATGCTTTGGGGATTTTAAAAATCTCTTCATCTTTTTAAATGTCAGTTTACTCACACTGATGATGCTTTCAGATGTTAGGAAATCTTTTGAGACAGAAAGTGGGAATAGAGTGATGCAATATTTCTGAGTGTCATGTAATTTCACAATTTGTTTTTCCATCTGTTTGGACTTCCAAAAAGGAAGATTCTCATACGTCAACAAGCTCGTGAATTGAAGCTTAAAATGCTATAAACAAAGCCCCAGAGTTTTAATTATATGAATGTATATAATCATGTTCTTTAATGGGATGCTGGCTGGCATTAATGTTCAGTCTCCTGAGAAACATTAATTTTTCTCTGACAAATTTACTAGCTTGCTTCATCTGAACACATGAACCATAAACAATGCCTAACAAGAAAACTTTCTGTCTTCTCCAAGGTCAAAGTTGGAACAAGTAGAGGGAATTCAGTTTTCCTTACTTGACATTCTTCATCATTCTTGTAGTCAGTATTCTTGTAAAGAATGCAAACCTCTTATAGTTAGCACAAAGATACAACAAATTTCCAGAGCTAATATATAAACTGATGAAATTGGAAATATGTAAAAAATGGTTATTAACTTCTTCCATTCCCATATTTAAAGTTTGAATTCTCTGCTCTCATCGTTGTGACAAAGCCAATGTAACTGTAAACAAGCAAACACATTCTTGACTTCTCATGTTTTACTACTCCAAGTACCTATGATAATTTTTGCTGGTACTTAAGCTGTTAACCTACTCATGCTTTCCAAGGTTCTATGTGTTTTTCCAACCTCTGTTGAGCATTTCTTGTACAGTAGAGATGGCTCAGTGATAACAGGTAAGTGAGGAGGAAAGAAAAAAAAAATAAAGTTTCGAAATGGCATTAAGAATAGCAGCAATAAAACATAATTGCCTGGGAATCAGAGCCTTGGAGGCAGGTTGGTCAAATAAAATGCATCATATTTGTTTTGGAGTCAGGAGACGGTTGGAATTTGTCTCTATTGAGCATTTATTTGGTAAACTTTAGTCAAAGTTTCGTGACTCGATTTTCAAAATAAAGCAAAAAGAACATGAAGATATGAATTAATTTTTAAAAGTAAAGTTGCCAATTAAAGTGGCACAAATAGATTATATGGAAATAAAATGCAAATTAAGTGTATTATTGCCAGAACCAGAAACAAGGCTTTAAGAAATCTTCATTATTATAATTGCAGAATCCTTCACTGCATATTCTTTCAATATTCTTAGATTTTTCTCATCTTTACTATACCACATTATATTAATGGGTACCACAACCATGTTTATTTAGTTTAGTTGAGCCACAGTCAACTTTTCCAAAGAGATTAAGAATTATCCTCCCATACAGCTGTGGCCCGATCACAGCATTTTAAGTCCCATGCATTTAACACTTCCATGTAAAAAAAACAAAAACAAAAAAACACCACTACACTAGAATTGCAATGATGATATGATGAATCACATCAGTAGCAACTTATATGAAGTTTTAAACTTGTTAGAGCAGATATGGTAGTAAAAATAAAATTCTACCTCCCCTAAAACTCTTCTAGTCCCTAAGGCCATCATTTTAAAATAAATGCCGTATGAATTTCTTCCACATCTTGCTAGTGTAAGAGTATTAATATACTTTACAAAGTGCATAACTCATTAGCAGGTAGTAACTCAAGCAAAGGAAGCAATCTGGCTGGATCAGTGATTTGTCAGCAAGACCTGAATCAAAGGAGGTTGGTCTCTAGTGTATCCTCTTGGTCCAGAAAGTGGGAGGCGGTGGTCCAATGAGCCAGGAATTGCCTGGCAGCATCAACATCCTGGCTGTTGCTCAGGGTAGGTTGCATTTTTTGGCTCTCACTCCTGAACTGGAAAGTTCAAGTGTGAAAACCAGGACTGAAGCTTCTTCTCTGCTGGAGCCAGGACACCCCCAGTTCAGCCAGAAGTTAGTTTGAGGGTGGAGTGGCCCAACATTCCAGGAGTGGCACATGTCAGCAGGAGGTGTGCCAGGGCTGTGTCCCAACTGCAGAGCTGGGCATGCCACACATCCTTCACTTCATTAATACACTGAATTTCTGGGCGACTGGGCAGATATGCTGTTGAGACAGAGTCAAGATGTGACTTAAGTGCTGAGTCTATTATCTCAGCCTTGGGAGGCATGTTTTGGAGAAGAGTCAGGCTGTAGCCTGTAGATTTCAGCCCACCTGTCTACATCATGTACCTGAAAGTTTCTCCTGGACCCTTTTGTTTCATCATTCTTAAGAGTAAAGCGTTCATGTTTCTCCCTTGCTCCTTTTGTATAACCAAATGCTTCTACAACAGCAGTTCCCAGAGCTGACTCTGCATTTGAAGGAAGGAAACATCTTCTAACCTCCCCCTCTGGCATGACCTATTCCCTTATAATGCTGGCACTGATGTTCTCTTTCGTAAAATATACATATTAAACCATTACTAGGGGACTTCCCTGGTGGCGCAATGGTTAAGAATCTGCCTGCCAATGCAGGGACACAGGTTTGATCCCTGGTCTGGGAAGATCCCACATGCCATGGAGCAACTAAGCCCATGAGCCACAACTACTGAGCCTGCGCTCTAGGGCCTACAAGCCACAACTACTGAGCCCACGTGCCACAACTAATGAAGGCTGCATGCCAAGAGAAGCCACCGCAACGAGAAGCCCGTGCACTGCAACAAAGAGTAGTCCCTTCTCGCCGCAACTAGAGAAAGCCCACGTGCAGCAACAAAGACCCAACGCAGCCAAAAATAATAAATTAATTTTAAAAAGACAGTTATTGAATTGCGTTAATGGGTATAGTGGTGTTCACTGCATTATAAAAAAGATTACTAGACTGTACTTATGGGGAAAAAAATCAGAATAGCCCAGAGTATATAAATTGAAGGTAGAAGTCCACCTTTCTGCCCTTCTGTACCCCCCAGTGTCTTGGTGTTTTCCTAGACTTTTCTCTAAATACATGCAAATATATACATATGTGTGTGTGTATATGTATGTATGTGTATATATATATATGTAGGTGATTCTATGAGTTTGTGATTTTGGGGGCTTATTTTTACAAAAATGGGCTCTCAATGTTCACTTTATCTGCTAAAATGTGTGTGGACAGCAGGTGGAAGAGACTCAGGTGCAATTTGCCTTCCTCCCCTCCCTCTCAGGCTTGCCCCATGAGCTGGTTCTGGGTGACCTCATGACAAAGGAGAGCTCTCTGGTGTAGCATCCAGGATCTGGCCGTGCAGCAGAGGTATGGCCAATGGCACAAAGAACATCTGGTTTTCAAATACAAGTCATGCAGCCAAGTGTCAGGTACTTGTGTTTCAGGGCCCGACACAGGCCAGCATTAGACCGACTTTAACCAGCCAGGAGGGAACATGCGAATGAATCCGTGATATGTGATTCAGCTGAAAATGTCAATGATTTGAATGCAGTGAAATTGGAATGAAACTTCCCAGTGGCTAAAATTTTATGGCTCACTTTTGCACGGCTCTTAGCACAAAAGGCAATTACGATGTATGTGCAAAATGGTAGCCTGACTAGTTCTCACACACACAAATATAGTGCTTATCACACATCTTAACTACTTTTCTGCTAAGGAAAGTGAAACCGCAGATCATAAAAGTGTGGCATCCTTCATTTAATTAACAGGTAACATATCCTGAATACTGTTGAAAAATGACTATAAGACACACGTTTATAGGGAAAGTTGAGGTTAAGACACTGATGTCATAGAAGACAAAGTATTGTTCACACTCACAAAATACATATCTCTGTAAAGAAACTTTATGAGTTACTATTTAGAGATAGTTTTTATGAGTTACTATTTAGAGTTACTATTTAGAGATCGACCTGTAAGTTAGGGGAAAATATTGCCTCAGAAAGCAGGAAGATACAGACTCGAGTAAAAAAGTAAATTAAAGTACTCAGTAGCTTTTATGAATTTTCAGATAGATAGAATTATCTTGAAAGCCAACATTTACAAAAGAATAAAGGGTGTTTTAAGTTCTATAAGGCTTAGAGCCTGAAGGAGCCAGAGCCCCACATAGTTTCTATTTAAGACATAAAGTGGGTAAAATGGCTAGTGTCCTTATCATTAAGATAGGAGATAGGGCTTCCCTGGTGGCACAGTGGTTGAGAGTCCACCTGCTGATGCAGGGGACATGGGGTCATGCCCCGGTCTGGGAAGATCCCACATGCCGCGGAGCGCCTAGGCCCGTGAGCCATGGCCACTGAGCCTGTGCGTCCAGAGCCTGTGCTCCGCAACAGGAGAGGCCACAACAGTGAGAAGCCCGTGTACCGCAAAAAAAAAAAAAAAAAAGATAGGAGATATATGTTCCTCCAGCTTGAAAGGGTGAGAAATTCAAAGGGAGACCTAGTTAGTGCCTAGGTCCCTGAGAGGGGGCAGTAGAAGCCACATACAGACTTAGGAAGACTGGAGACGGAGAATGTGGGAAATCTTGCCTCTATTTGTAGAGTATGCCCAGAGGAGACTCCAGACATTTCAGAGAACTGTCACATCCAGCAAGGCAACAGAGTGGATGAGGGAGGGTCTGGGTGGTCAGAACTGAGGCGAGTCTCACCCTGCACGGGGCAGGAAAGGACCCACCAGATCCCCCAGTTCTCAAGAGCACTGGGGTGGCTGAGAATAGCCAGGGGACCCAAAGGAGCCTGGGGTGGGATGAGGAGGATACAGAATGCTGGACATGACATCTGCAGTATATGGACGGTAAGCATCAGCAGCAGAGGCTAGCTGGGCCAAGCAGATTGGGTTCGCCATCAACCAAGGCCAGCAGGAACAGAGGATGATGGAAGACCAAGGGCCCCATTCCCGTCAGATGTCAGGATGATGTACATGCTTTACTCTCCTCTCTTCAATATCTCATCCCCAGAAAAGGGGATAGGAAAGATAAAGAGTAATCTTGAGTTCAGTGAGAATTACTCAATAGAAAATGAGTTTTGAATTAGCAAAATGCAGTTTTCCACTGGCAGTGGAAGTAGGGCTAGGCTAAGATTAATGATAGAGAAATCAAACTACATGCTGTTACCATGGCCGTTAGCCTTCAGCTCTAACCCTCCCTCTTCCTCCAGGGAAAAATGTAGGCTGTGGAGAAGCATTATCCTTGTCTTACAGGAAACCACCAGAAATGAAAAACAAGAGTCCACCAGAACTGGTTGAACCAAGTAGGCCCCAGATGGCAGAAGACCTGACCTCCAGTTGACCTTGACCTCATAATAGACTCACTGTAATATATTAGCATGCCATACAACACACCCACCAGTGCCATGACAGTTAATTGCCATGGCAACAGCTGGAAGAGCCCTACAAGGACTGTTAAGTCATGAATATTTCTCTTTCTTTACTCAGTTCCCTCCCCATTACCTGGACCCTCCTATGTATATGGTGTCTCAGCCCAAGTGGGGTTGAGAAGTTGATTTGCAAACTAAGTCCTCCTTCTCCATTCTCTGGCCATTGAATAAAGCTTGTACTGTTTCAGTCTCAGCAACGGTTTCCTTATTGGCTGTGTGAATCTGAACAGAGAAAGAACCTTCCCAGCTGAGGCAGGGGGCTTCTGTCGGGCTAGGGCCCAAGGGGGGCGTCTATATGACCAATTCAGTAACAATGCTATACCTGAGTCTGTGTGTGGAATTTCATGCCCAGTGAAATATATATGCCCAGTCATAATATCATAGACCCTGGTGGCAAACAAATAGCTGGATAACATTGGGCAAATTTTTTGATACAAGATTCTGCTTCTGTAAAACTAGGAATAATAGCGTCTTCTAGGCTTATTGTGAGGATTAAATGAGATATAGATGTTACCCTAAGATCTGGCATATGGTAAGCCCAGAGTAAATGTTATTTGTCGTGATCGTGACAATAATTATCATTGTACATTTGCTCATTTTGACTGAATATGAACTTTTGATTGGTAGGATTTAATTACCTGTTGTACACATAGCATTGCACATCCAGCTACCAAGATTGTAAATGCTTAGAGGTGAAGGGACGTTCATGCACCTGTCTTTAGTGACAGTATGTAATGTGCACCCCCTTTTACATGTTGGTTTATTGTTTAATTCCGTGAGTTTGTTCTGAAGGAGGGCTATGTGCCTCTAGATTTGGGGACATTTGAGGTAAAATTCCTTTTGAGCCAAGATAAAAATCTAAATTTTAAACAAGGAAAGTCTGTTTCCAGCTCCACCCCCTCCCCATCCCCCCCCCCATCACTTAGGTGGAAGTACGGTGGGTGGCCCAAAGGTTCACATTTGGTTTCCTCTTTGCCAAACTCATCAGAGGCACAGTGCCCTTGAATTTCACCCCAGCACACACTTAAGAGCACTGCTTTGTTCTTGGCATCCTGAAGGCTCCTTTAGGACATTCAGTCATGTTGTGGTTTTATTAATGTATTGCCCTTATATAGTAATCAGGTATTTACTATACTTCAACATTTTTGATGTGGCAGCAATATCCATGCCTCTGGGCTTCCTTCTGATTTGAGAAACTTCACCGGACAAAGCATTCAAGATGCCTCACCTCACCTCTGGCCTAAACACCCTACACCTCTCATTCAAGAGTGGGTGGGCAATCCTAGTTTCACCCCCTAAGGCTATCAAAGTACAAAGCCTGCAGGAATTGCCATGTCCTCAGGTAATAAAACAACAGCCGCAGGGGCCAGTAGTTTGTATTTGGCTTTGCTTGATCTCTGGGTGGCCTCAAAGCTTCCACTCTCTTGACTTAGTTAATTTATCTACAGAGGGAGGATAATGATATCATGCCAGTTTGCCTCAAAAGGGTATTATGTAAAACTAAAGATTGCACTGGCGCAGGACAAAGCACTATGCAAATGCTGTGATTATCATTAACCAGCACTGGTTAATGGTGAATCCATTTGTTTACTGTTTACTACAGCCATTCCCTATATTAATGTAAAGTGTGGATAACAGCATTTTCAATGTGGGTCTCTAGATTTTATTCAAGATAGACATAGAACTCATTTGGGCCTCTGAGTCTTCCTCCTAGATTCTGAAACAAAACAAAACCAACCTTTTCCATTAGAAAGGAGGTTCTGTCCCACAAAGTCTGAAGTTTAGAGGCAAAGTCTTGGCCATATGAAAGAGGACAAATGCAAGTGGCCAGATGTCAGCTGAATTAGGGCCTGCCCTCACACAGATCTTTCATTTCATCTGATTATATTGTTGAAAAGAAAATATGTATATAGACTGACATTTGGGAAGTGCTTTAATAAGCGGAACTGTGCTTTCTGACAATTATTAATAAGAATAAACGTTCCTTGACATATACATATGTTATTCAAGCTACCCAGAAGTTCATCTTTAGAACTCATCTGGAAATGTTGGTGAATCATTCTCCAGTCATACTTATAAATACATGTTATGTACACTTGTAGAAAAAACACACACAAAGTTGCAAATGATCA
Organism: Neophocaena asiaeorientalis asiaeorientalis; assembly: GCF_003031525.2. NCBI lineage: Eukaryota > Metazoa > Chordata > Mammalia > Artiodactyla > Phocoenidae > Neophocaena > Neophocaena asiaeorientalis. Next base: position 8,138,882 of record NW_020185325.1, on the reverse strand, counting down.
TTTTTAACTCTAAGGGCAACTCTCTGACGTTTGAAGCCATGGGAGAGTCTGTTTTTTCACTATTACTTAAGTTTCCTCAGGGTCTGTCGAATTGCTGAGGAGACTCAAAACAAGCCCTGGTCTACTGGGATGAATGCCAGCTTTATGCTTTGGTCTGGCTGTGGAAAATCCCAGGGTAGCTCTAGGAATAACTTGGTTGGGATACGTGATTAGATCATCACCGTCATCATCCTTCTAGTGTTGATCTCTCCCTTCAAAATTGTTTCTTTCTCACAGAGGGCTCTCCAGAAGGTCTTTGTCACCTTAATGCTGCCCTCATTGACTTCAGACCTGAGAAACCAGAAGGCCTGAGATGCTGAGTGGGGCCCAGGCCTGCTTGGCTTCACAGAGCACCCAGCAAGGTCATTTCAGGGGACTTATTCAAAGGACAGAACGTGATCAAGGATAGACCTGTTAGGCCCTAGAATCCCTCTCTTACTTTGTTTCCTAAAGTAGATTACAAATTCCTGCGGGGGGGGGGGTCCATGCTATTGTTTTATGTATTTCCTGGGCTACACCCTGAGAGATTCTCCTTCCCTGAGGAAAAGTGGGTTCTGGGGTGATCCACATCATAGTTTGAACTTAGGGCAGGGAACCACGTTTATTTTTCCTTGGAGATAGAGAGGACATAAACTAGGTCATTCCTTGTCGATGTGATAAAGAGGGAATACAATTTACACTCTACTCTTCTCAACAAACTGCCCGCAGAGGCTGTCTCCTATACTGTAGTGATGACTGCCACCCCTCACACTCCAGGGTGTTCCCACAGTTACTTACTGGAATCTATCAGTTACTTGCCTTTTCATTGACTTTGACTTAGAACTGGTGAAGCATAGAGGTATTTTGTAAACTAGAAGATAAACTCATTTATTTATTCAACACACACAATCGACTATGTTCATTGTTGAATTATATTCAATACCAGTATATTCATTGAAATAGGTTAAAACAACCCCCCCATTCTGAATACTCATTGATAAAATTGATACCTGAAGCATGTTATAAAGGAAAGAGAGCTGGTGTTGGAATCCAGGCCTACCTCTACCAGTTCTTAGATGTGAAGTTCTGAGTAAAAGATCTAACTTTTCTCAGTCTCTATAAAAATGAAGAGTGTAGAAATGAGACGGCATAGCATTATGATGAAGATCTCAGCCTTTGCAGTTGGACAGGCCAGGATTCCAATTCAAATCTATTCTGCTGCTTATTACCCGAGTACTCTTGGGCAACTTACTTAAACTTCCTATTTCTTAGTTTCCCAGTCTGTGAAAATGAGAATAGTACCGTCTCACCTCACAAAGTTGCTTTTACAAGAATTAAGTAAAAGCATGTCTAAAGTGCTTACTTCAGTATCTGGCTCATGACAATAGACAGTAAACTATGGTTTTTAAAAAAGAAATCCTAAAAGAACTTTTGGGGTCACAAGGTGTAAACTCCTTCTTGTTTAAAATGAGAAATGGAGGCCCAGAAGTAAAGGATCCCACTTAAGGTGACTAAGCCCACATGTTTGTGATGTATATTCCCAAACATTCTATGAGTTCTATAATCTGGACAGAGTACTATCTCTTTGTGACCTAATCTATTTACCAAATATACGGACTCTTAGACTGGGTGATCACCAAGTTTCCATCCATGTAAAAATGCCAGTGATTGCATTGCTATTGAGCCTCTCCTATGTTCAAAATATGCTTCTGATACTGTAGGTGCTATAATGGGTGTATGAGAATCTGTCTCCGGTCTTAAGAGTGTTTAAAGTTCAGTTGGAGAGACATTTATATAGACATTTATGAGACATGTAAACCTTTGGTATAGCCATATGACAAGGCCAAAGTTCAAGTGTCAAGCGGATTGGACATGGACAGCGAGATCCATTTGACCTGGCTGTTAGTGATGGCTTCATGGAGAAAATAGGACTTTACCTGGGCATGAATATTGAGCTGGATTTGAATACACAAATTCAAAGGGGAAAGGAGAGGAGAGGGGAAGGTATTATGTGCCTTGCAACTTTATGTGCCTGTACAAAAGTACAGAGGTAGAGACAAACACCATTAAGTGTGGGACATTCACTTAAGCGTTCACTTGGTCATTCCTTACGTGGAACTTAGTTCTCTAGTGGCAGTGGGAGTTTTCACAAGTGTGTATGTGTGTGTACGTATGAGCACACATTTCAGAACTCTCAACTTTAAATACTGGGGGGGAACAACACCAAGAACTTGGTGACTCCCCATGTGCTCAGTACCCAGAAAAGCAGAGGTCATCTTTGATTCCTCATGCTCCTGGCTCTCACTCTAATCCATCAGCTCATTCTGGCTCTCCTCCCTCCAGCATATATCTCAGATTCCTCCACTTCTCTCTATTTCCACTGCCCCAATATCAGCCTTCACTAGCCATTGTTGTACCAATGCTAAAGGAACCCCCATTCCATTCCTGCTCCCTGCGATGCATTTTCCACAGGGCAGTCTTCTGACAATGTAAATCACGTCACGGAACCCTCTGCTAAAACCTTTCAACCAGCTGCCAATTTTACTGAGCATATAATCTAGAATGTTTACTACGGCCTTCAAGGCTCTGCAGAATCTGGCCTCTCAAGTCTAACGTCATGTTACTCATCCCCTCACTTGCAGTTCTTTGAACAAAGTGCTTTCAGGCTCAAGGTCTTTGTCTTTGTGATCCCTGTGCCCTCTGCCTGAGCTGTTATTCCCCCTGCTTTATGCAACCCTTCTTACCCAAGCTTCAGCTTAAATGTCACCTCCTCTGAGAGTTCTTCTTTGATCTAACTATATAAATAATTTCCTTCTGGGATTCTAGATGGCAGCCTATGAATTTTCCTTTTTAGCACATCAATTTTTTGAGAATTTTTGATATTTACTGAATTTGTTAGTTTCTTAACTTTTAAAATGTTTGTTTTCCCTACCAGAACATAACCTCGACGATTAGGTCTTGTCTGTCTTGTTCATTTTTCAGTCTCCAGGATCTGTGCTGAAGATTGCAGAGAATACTCAATGGATTAGCAAAAGGAAATAAATGGAAAACTATTATAGAGAGTAACTATCATAAAATGCGGTTGCTTTCGTGACCATGTTCACCTCTTGATTCTGTAAATGTGAGACTACAATCATGTACAAAACAGTTGCTTTATTTGGGAGGGAGGTAATTATAAAAGAAATATTTATTTTATTATTTCAAGAGAATGACTATTACGTCTTATGGGTGGGGGGCTCAGAGCTGCTTGGAGATTGGCCGCTAATCTCCATTAATAGCTAAGCTCATTACTTTATACGTGGAAAGAACTAAATTTCTGTCTCTGCAAAATAATGAATAATCGCATGTCAAGGGAGTTGATCTATAATTTAAAGGGCAAATGTTATATTCTCTTTGCCTAGTGACTGCCATTCTACACTGCCAACTTGTTCTCTCTGAGGACAGAAGAAAAGGGCTCTTGCTTGGCTATTCTGCATCACCTTTCTGGCCAAGTGATGACTGTAGGCATTCTCTTTCAGCTCTCCTTTCATAATCAAAGAACATCAAACACTCACCCAGCTGTTTTACAATCTTACCCAAATATCTTGCCGAAGGTCAGTTTGTGATGTATATTCCCAAAGCCTTTATTAGTTCTGTGATCTGGACAAAATACTACCTCTTTGTGACCTAATCTATAGTTTAATCAAGTTCAATAACAATGACAGCAGGATGCAAGCATTCATTTACTGAAGGAATTTGTATTTAATGTGCCTAGCATTGTGCTAAATCTTTTACAGGCATCATCTCTTTTAATCCTGTCTAACAAGCCCATGAAATAGTGATTTTAATCTCCATTTCACAGAGAAGGAAACAGGTTTAGTGAAGCCAAGTAAGTAGCCCAAGTTCGCACTGTTATAGCGTGAACTTGGGTTTCAAACTGAAGTTTGTATGACTCCATAAGTGCCAAGATAGTATCAATATTGATAAGGTAGTAAGAAAGAATCAGAACCATGCACAGTTTTTTAAACAAATGATGTACAGAGGATCCCCTACCTACAATGGTTCAAATTATGATTTTTTGACTTTACAATGGTGAGAAAGTGATACACATTCAGTAGAAATGGTACTTGGAATATTGGTCTTTTCCCGAGCTCATGAGCTATGAGGTGTAGACTCCCCATAACAATGGCAGAGGCAGTGAGTAGTAGCCCCCAGTGAGCCACACGATCACGAGGGTGAACAACCAACACACGACCATTCTGTTCTTTGCCTTCAGTATTCAATACATTACATGAGATATTCACCACTTTATTATAAAATAGATTTTGCCCAACTGTAGGCTAATGTAAGTGTTCTGAGCATGTTTAAGGTAGGCTGGGCTGAACTATGACGTTCAGTAGGTCAGGTATCGTAAATGCATTTTTGATTTATGTTATTTTCAACTTACAATGGGTTTTTTGGGATGTAAGCGCATTGTAAGTTGAGGAAGATCTGTATATGCTTAGTTAAAATTTTAGATATTTTATACGAGAATAACATGCTTTTTTAAAAGCCTTGCACACCAAGTATATCTCTGGTTATGAACAATTCAAGTATAATAGATTCTACTTCTGGTTGAAACTACTCATTTTGCTTTTCTGGGCTCTCATAGCTTCATGTTTCCTTTTTTTTTTTTCAGTTTGGTGGCTTTTCCCTCCTTTTAAAAAATTGGATAGTCATGCTTCTCTGTAACCTTGGTGAGTCAGTTCAACCTCTAATTACTTCAGTCTCCTTCCCTGCAGGAAAGGCTGTCAAAATACAAAAACACTCCAATGTTTTGCATCATCTTGCACGCACACAGGGATAAGGAGGGATATAATTCTCCCAAAGAAGCAAAACAACTGGCAACAGCTGGTACAACAACTTCTAAAGATCCAGTCTGACTCTGTCTTGAAAATCAGCCTCAAACTGCCCTTAAATAATAATTACCCCATCTGCATCAGGACTATCTCATTGACTAGCCACTCAATGACATAATACCTGCTATCGACTTTCAGCACAAATGCAATCACTGCCATATTTTGTAAGACCAACAAAGTATCATCTGCACCTCAGGACAGTGGGATATTATAGGATACACAAAGACACGTCTCCCCGTTCTTTGGTAACCTCACATAAAATCGCTACCAAACACGTCTCCAGTCTTCAAAATAATTTAGTTTTTAGAAAGGTGATTGGACAAACCAGCAAAGATTTTTTTTCACTAACAAAAAGCAAATCAGAACAGAGTCTTTTTCTCCAGTTACCCAGCATTCAAAGCTCTAACTGTAGTCACATTGTAATAATTTTAGACCCCAAAGCAGTGTGACCATTTGATGCATAATTTTCAACACATGTTTTATTAATCCATTCTTCCTGAGCTTCATTTAAAATACTGGAAACTATAAAAAGATCAGTGTGTTACTCCCCTGCCAGGAAAAAAAAAAAAAAAAAAAAGAAATTAAAAAAAACTAACAAACACGAAAAAAGCCAGAGCAACTGGAATCTCGGTCTTGAGGAAACACATGGGATTGAAGCATCCGCCGGAGCTCTGTCACCGACTGTCATCTGTGACTCTTCGGTGCTGAAGTCTAGATGTCACCAGGCTGAGACGAGAAGGCGTGCGTGCAGGCGAGTGAGTGTGTGACGGCGGGGGTCCGGGATGGGGACCTGGGGGCAAACGGCTCGGGGAGGTTTTCCAGGAAGCCCGGAGCTCGGCTGCGCGAGCGGCTGCGCGTCGGGCTGGGGCGCCTTGGCCGGCACGTAGCGCCCGGCGTGACTCAGCGCTGACTCACCGCACCCGCTGCCGGTGGATTTCCCGGTCCGCGCGCTCAGCCACTTCTCGAAGACGCCTGCTCCCCCGTCCTTTCCTGCACGCGGACCAGTCCTGGCGCTTTCAACAGAGCGGAACCGATTTTTATAGCTTTTGAATCCCGATCAAGCAGGGAATTAACTGGCTTTGTTGTCTTTGACTTTAAGAGTTCCATAGTCCACTGATCAAATTCTTTCAAAGGCTTGTTGGAACAAATCCCTAACGTCGTCCTTCCACAGTGACTTAGAGATGACCTCCACTCAGATTTTTGCTTCAGGCGCACCGAGCTCGCGTCTTATTTTGTCCCACATTTGGGGAGGTTATCTTTTCAATATGTCTGATAACTAGCCTTGGCTCAAACCCACAACTGTGGTGACGCAAATCAGGTTGGAACTTGGCATTATGTGTGGGCCTTGAGTGGCTTACTGTAAAAACCAGGGAACACTTCATAAAGACGTCCTTATCTGCCATCTCGCTTGTTGATTAGATGCCATGCTCATTTTCAGTCTGTCACTACCCTTTGCAAGGTCCTGGGATAGATTTAGATTGTTAACAGCCAGATTCTTGAGCAGTCATGTTCATTTCTTCCTCTGCAGGGTTCAGCACAGAGGGCAATAACAAGGCAGTATTTCTCCAGCTGTAGCCCACCGGCCACCTGTATGGAGAGTGCCAGCGGTACGTGGCCAAAAGGCATGTTCTTAGACCCCACTTCAAAGTGCCGACTCAGAATGTCCTGGGCTGGGGCCTGGAAATCAGCCCATATGGAATTCCAATGTACACTTAGGTTTGTAAACTAGTAGGCAGAGGATGAGGGTATGAGATATTATTCTGTGAAGACTAGGAGAAATCTTTATAATCAAGAACACTCTGTTCTAAAATTGATATTGAAGTTCTGATGCCAGGTAATCATATTTCTAAAATTAGTTTTATATATAATACTGTGTTTGCTTTAACTGTGTATTAATATAAGCAGATTTTTTTTCTTTTTAATTAGAAATTCAGGTATAGAATAAAATGAAGTACCTATTGAGTAAATTTTCTTATTTCGGACCAGTATTTCCCAAACCTGACTTTGCAACAGAATTACCCACAGAGCCTTAAAACATTCTAATCCCTGGGCCAGACCCTAGGCCTAAAGAACCACTATCTGAAGGTGAAGTCCAAGAACAGGCAGTTTGAAAAGCTCTGAAAGTTAGTCTCTGTTCCTTTGCAAAAGGCGACTATTCCCAAATACAACAGAAATGTCATTAACTGCAGGGTGGTTGGCCTGTGTTGTTCTATGGTGTTCACTCATCTCTCAGTCTGCACTGTTTGCTTTTTTTTTTTTTTAATTATTATTTATTTATTTGGTTGCACTGGGTCTTAGTTGCGGCAGGCGGGCTCCTTAGTTGGGGCACGTGGGCTCCTCAGTTGTGGCAGGCAGCCTCCTTAGTTGTGGCATGCGAACTCTTAGTTGCAGCATGCATGTGGGATCTAGTTCCCTGACCAGGGATCAAACCTGGGCCCCCTGCATAGGGAGTGCGGAGTCTTATCTCCTGTGCCACCAGGGAAGTCCCCTGCACTGTTTGCTTTTGAAATTACCATTTAAAAAATAAAGTTAAAAGTGACCACATAAAATATCAACTTACTTTTATATTGGTAAATTCACTTCTTCAGAAAGCAAGTTTGAAATATGTGTATTCTAAATCTTTGCAGGGGAGCGGGTGGCGAGAATGGTGGATGATTGGAGAATAATCTGGGAGTTGATTTTGAAATTTTTCTTATTCTTTTTCTTTGGATATTCTATTTACTCATTTTCTTTTTGTCTCACTGGATAGGTTTTTCACTTCATCATTGTTAGCATTGTGTCAAAAAGCTTAGATCTGACACACACCTGACAGAGGCATCTCCATGCTGACTTTCTTATATAGCCTTGCTTCTCCAAGTGAGGTTTCTGGACCAGCAGCATGTACATTACCTGGGAACTTATAAGAAATGCAGACTCTCAGGTCCCACCTAGAACTACTGACTTAGAATCAACACTTTAGTAAGATCCCCAAACAATTTGTATGCATATTAAAATTTGGGAGGTGCTGTCTTACAGTAATGGTAAGAGTTATAATCTGGGGCTGGTGGAAGAAAAGAGAAGAGACAGAAGTGGGGTATATTTGTTTCCTAGGGCTGCTGTAACAAAGTACCATAAACTAAGTGGTTTATAACAATAGATATTTATTCTTCCACCGTTCTGGAGGCCAGAAGTCAAAATCAAGGTATCATCAGGGCCATGCTTTCCCTGAGACTGAGTAGAATCCTTCTTAGCTTCTAGTGATAGTCATGGTGGATCCTTGGTATTCCTTGGGTTATAGCTGCATCATTCCTATCTTTGCCCCTGTCATAACATGGCATTCTTCCTGTGTGTCTCTCTCTGTCTTTACATTTCTTCTTATAAGGATATCAGTCATATTGGATGATGGACCACCCTAATGAACTCATGCTAAATTGATTACATCTCCAAAGACTCTATTTCCAAATAAGGTCATACACAGGTATCAGGGGTTAGGGCTTCACCATATCTCTTTGGGGGACACAATTCAACCCACGACAGGAAGATGGGGAAATTCCATTTTCAATAAGTAGAAATGCATTATGTGAAAAATAACATTAAAAATAATTATTGTTTTAAAATAACCTGATCATATTTTATAAAATAATTATAAACTATTCTCTCCCATTGGCTGTTATTTCACACTTTTATCTTGTATTCTCTCAGCCGGATAATGAACTCTTTCCAAAACCAACTTTCTTTGCCACCCTTTCTACATGATGCTGAGTTCATAGTAAGAACTTAGTAGTTATTAATTATGATAATCAAGCTATGAGATACTATTGGACAAATATACAAAATCTCACATGTTTTAATCTATTAATGGTACAGGGTAAGAGAAAATTCTACCACAAAGATTAGTTTGACCATAAAAATTAAGCCCTAAAATAAAGGAAAAAAAATACTTACAGCTAAAACTATAACCACATTGATGGGCAAACTGAAAATACCTTAGGACCAGGGCAAGAAAATGAAGGGAATCCTTATAACCGCAGGAAAGGATACGAATAGGACCAGAGAGGCAGTTCCAAGAGAGTGACGTCTTTTTAAGAGCCCTTGACAGTTTGTAGTGGGCACCTGATTTTGTTTGCTCATCATGCATTTTCCCTCTTTCCTTTGAGAAAGCTCTCGTCATCCACTCCAACATTTTTGTGCCGGACTGTCAACCGCAGGGTTTCCCTTCCCCCTTCCTCCCAAGGCTAAAACACATAACTGTTTACTTTCTGTCCTGCACATCTGAATCTGGGTGAGTCTCAAAAATGTAGAAGTGGTTGAAGCTGAGTCATTTCAGTGGTAGTGCTCAAAGACACCAACCAGGTCTTTTTGTTTGTTCGTTTCAGCACGGAGAATACCAGAGTAACCCTAGTCACAGTCTTCCCAAGTCCCAATTGTTTAACTCTTCCTTTTATTCTGAGAGCTACTCTGTATCTTTCTAAATATTAATTTATTTAAAAATATAAAATTTCAATGTTTATTTTTAACTTACTCTTTTCAGTTCATTATTTTCTATTATTTCATTACAATTTATTACTATTTTTTAATGGGGCCAAGAGTTAGCTCCAGCTGGTTTCTATTGCTTACAACCAAAGGAACATAACTACCATGAATATATTGATGGGGAGAACACATATTGCCTACAGCTGCCATACTAAGACAACCTGAAATAGTCGTCTGCATTCATGATGAACAAAATATGCACTCTTGAAATGTAATGAAGCTCTTTTCAGCTTATTTCAGTTGATTTTTTCAGCTATCATTATTGTCCTGTGTTTCAAGCTGAATCATTCTTCCCTTCTGGACCATCCAAATTGCCAATGGGTGCAAAAGGGAGAATCACTCTTGTTATGCTACTTGTGGACACCAATAATCTTCTTTATGTTGCCTCCAGCTCCTCACTGTGGTTTTCATAATATTTGCAGTATTAAGGAGATTAAAGAAGAGTACTCCAAAGTTTCTAATTAGAGCTCTTTACTGGGGGCTAACTGGCAAAATAGAAACAGAGTCCCTGTTATGCCAGATTAAATGTGATCTTTTCTTTGCAAGCTTCATATTGGCCAATACTAAATAAATGTGTCTTTTGAGTTCTACAGATGAAATTTTATTTCATCAAGGTACATCAGCTTCTCAGAATCCTTAAGTCTTTACTCTTACTAATCTCTCTCCCATCACATGCTTGTATCAATAGTTGCATGGTGGATATGGTTTCATTTGGCTGGAGTAGGGAGTTTATAGGGAGAATAAGCCACCAAGGTAGCTGTTTTGAAATTATAGTGAATCATGAATATCATGGAGAGGTATGTAAACATAATTCTTTAATGGTTTTTGATCAAGATAGTGACATTTATTGAGTACATATTATATGCCTGGAACTACATTATCCATTGATTTCCTGCTTATGATAGGTGGATTTCACGCTCTTACACCACCTATGACTTTATGTAAAATATTTAAGACTCAAAAAATTTTTTTTATCAATGACAGACAATATGAATATTTACTTTGTTAGAAGAGGGTATATGCTCCCCATTCTTTACCTTTCTCTTCTGTTAAATTCTGTCATCTGTATATTTCCTTTTATCTTATTGAGATGGATAACATATACTTGTTCTGAGGTTTGTCTATAGATTTGACACAACTAAAAAAAATTCTTAAACAGCATTTTCATTATATTATGACTATATGACTAGTCACAGCAGAGAAAATAGTGTAGTATGATTACATATCCTTTTCTACAGTCTCTTGTTTTTCCTAAAGTTTCTTATTGTCTTGCCCTTTTATTTTTTTCTTCCATTATCTCCCATAACTTTAAAAAAAAATTGTCAAACATACTACCTGGTCTGTGGAAACCTCTTTTTCTAGGACATGTCCAGCCTCCGGTCCCCCTTCAGCCTCTGAACTGATTGCTCTCTAGGCCTGGTGCACAGCTATCCCTCTGAGACTCCTGTGCATTGTAGCAGTAGGTTACAGCCACTGTTTGCTGGATCTCATATCTTTGTTCCTTAACTTACTCCCTTCACTCTCAAATATCTTTTAAAGAGAGAATGCTTGGGAGATACATGTACTAATTCTTGCATATTTGAAAATGTTTCTATTCTGCCTTTACATCTAATTGATATTTAAGCTGGCTATAGACTTCTTGGTTGAAGATAACTTTTCTTCAAAAAGCTTGAGAGCACTACTTTATTTTCTTGTAATAATATTGCAGATGAGAAATCATATGAAAGCCAGAATCTCAATCCTTTTTTTCTCTTCTCCAACCTTTGAATCTCTTTTTATTCTTAACTTTCTGTAAGTTCATGGAGTTTGTAGGCATTTTCTCATTTATTCTATTTATCATTTAGTAAAAACTTTTAGTCTGAGGACTCATGGCTCCCTTCAGTTCTTTAAATACTTCCTGTTGCTATTTTCTCTGATGTTTCTTTATGAAACTGTTACTATTTAGATCTTGGATCTGGATGAACTCTCTATTTTTGTTATAACTTTCTTCTATCTTATGTTTTCTTGATTTTTTTCTATTTTCATGCATTTACTTAATTTTATCTTTTAATCCTTCCAATTATGTTTTCACTTTGGCAAATATACTTTTAGTTTCTGAGAACTTTTACTTAGTGTCTGATTGTTCTTTTATTATAACATCCTATCTCCTCGAATTTCTCTGATAAATTTATTAGAGTTTTTTTTTTTTAAGAGTTCTTTGTTCCCTGAATTATTTATGTTTACTTATGCTGGGTTTTCTATTGATGCATTTCTTTCATTTTGCAGGTTTTCTTCTAATGTCTAGGAATCGTTGATTGTGTTTTTGTATTATGAAAAGCACCAGAAATACATCAATTTAGGATACATAAGCCCCTAGGTCCTCAAATTCCAAAATGATCTTATTTTAGGGCATCGAGAATCCAGTTTGCTACTAGCTGTCATAGTTCTCCCAGGCAATGTTTGTTTTCAATGCCCCTAGATGAAAATCTTCAGTTTTTGCTTTTTGTTTTGGATTAGCACAAATGCCTGATGGTTACATGTTTTGAGCTAGATGGCTGGAAGTAGGGAAATGGGGAACATTGTTCATTCACTGTTGTTCACTGTTCTCCACAGGACTTTCACTTTCTCTCGATGTTTTTGTCCCACTTTTCACTGTTATCCTTTCTTACATCTCTCAGTCTCTAAGAAGAGAGACTGTTTGGGTGGTACAAATAGGCAGCCTTCTGCATTTTCCTAGAAACTCTCAAAAAGTACAGATTCCTGGGCTCGACCTAGGGATCCTGATTCAGCACATCTGGGATGGGTCTAGATATCTGTATTTTTTAAATACCTTCCCTGGCTCATGCACACATTCAGTTTCGGGCACTACCAAGAAGTTACTAATTTCCTGAGGAGGAGGTAACTATATAAGATAAAGCAGATGTAGGAGGCTCAGGACTGGGCAAATGACTGGGTACAGAAAGAACAAAGAGGAAGGAATCAAAACTGTCTACTAGGTTTTAAGCCTGAGTTGACTCCCAGAGTGATAGTGCCATTAGCATAAAAAGGAAAGTGATCAGAGGGGTAGGTTTTACTTTCTTCCTGATTTTTACATCCAGATATTGTACTAAGTGCCACTCCCACAAAATATTACTAAAGTGCTCTTTTTGTAGAAAGATTACTAATAAGAATGATGTTAGATACAATAGAATGATGAATAAATAGATGTGTAAATACATTTTCAGGCTGGAGAACTAGTATTTATATGCACAAACAAAACAATCTATTCACTTTAAACAACTTACAAAGGTAATTAAAAAGCATATATAGAGCATTCTAAAACTAAATGTGAGTAATCTACTGGTGGGAAGTTCCTGCTTTCCTTTCAATCAAGTGTCTTAATTTTGCAAATGTAAAAGAGCAACATTCAAATATACAATAACTCTTACACTTACTACATTTGAACACAAATGCAAAGAAAAAAAATCAACCAAAACCCACAACAGTATCTACAGCTATTTATGTCTTATATCCTTACTAAAATATTGCTATTCACACATTTCAATTTCTATTAATAGAACAGCCTGATGACTCATTTTGTACACTGACAGTCTAATGAGGATGTTTAGATATGTAATACCTATGATGACCATTAATAGCTCCTTCGCATTAAAACACATTTTTTTGGGAAATAGTTCTAGGAAAATACTGATTTTTTTTCTTTTTAAAAATTCAGGTATAATTTACATGCAGTAATTTTTACCCTTTTTAGTACACAGTTCTGTGAGATCTGACGAATGCATACAGACACACAGCCACCATCACAGTCAAAATACAGAACAATTTCATTATTCCTCAAAGTCTCCTCCAACTCATTTAAAGTCAAGTCCTACCTTCCCCAAGCTTTCAGCAGTGAGTGATCTGTTTTTTCTACATATAGTTCAGGATTGGTGCCAGTGGAAAAAAGTAATCTGAAATACAGATCTCAGGCCTGACATGATGAAAATCTAATGCCACAGCTATTGTCTCTCACAACTGTCACTCATCATGTTTTAATTTCACAGGTTTGATTTAATCTTTTCTAAATACGGCACTAGATGAGTACAGAACAAGATAACAAGAATTCCCAGCAAAGGAGCCAGGTTGGTATTAGCACTATCCCCCTTTCGCCACCTCCCCAACCTTTTGGGTTTTATTCTTTGTGACATTGCATCTCCAGGACACTGCTTTGTATTTTCACAAGGACCAGAGCTTCTGTACTAGCTCAGAAGCTTAACAGGAATCACAGCTTTGATTTCAGGGTGACTTCTTCACTTTTCTTATCATGCCAACTAGGATGCTTTTACCAGCCATCTTAAGTTGTAATGCACAGTGAAATTGTATTTGAAAAAAAGAATAAACATTTTCAATGATGTACCCTCAGATCCCCCCCCTTTTCTAAGATATATAGTTAAAAATACTGTTTTCAGCCACGGATTATGTTCTTTTTCTTCTCATGAAGCCTCCTTTAAAAAGTAAACCCTATATTGAGTTAGAGTTTACATACAATAAAATGCACCCATACTGCGTGTACCATCTTGACAAATGTATATACTTGAGTAAACCATCACTACAAATAAGAGCATCTCCCCCGCTCAAAGCCTTCCTAATACACTTTTCAGTCAATCCTACCTCCATTCCCAATCTCAGGCAATTGATCTGCATTCTAACATGATAGATTAGTTTTACTTTTTCCAGAATTTCCTACAAACAGCATGTATTCTTTTGGGTCTGGCTTATTTACTTAGCATAAATTTATGGAGATTTGTCAGTGTTGTTGCATGTATCTATAACTTGTTCTTTCTTTTCCCCTCTGGGAAGTATTCCATTTTATGGATATACCATTTGTTTATCCATTTGCTTGTTGAGGGACATTTGGGTTGTATCCATTTGGGGGCTGTTATGAGTAGAGCCACTATGGACCTTTGTGTATAATTCTCTGTTTAATATTCCTTTTTCCTGGGCAAAGTTCTAAGAGCAAATGGCTGAGTTGTATGATTAGTACCCATTTAAGCTTTTAAGAAACTACAACCTGTTTTCTAGAGCGATTGCATCATTTTACATTCCCACAAGTAATATATGAGAATTCAAGTAGCTTCGTATCCTCAGCGCCACTTGGCTTTGTCAACTTTTTAAAATTTTAGCCATTCTAGTGGGTTTATAGAGCTGTCTCATTGTGATTTTAATTTGCAGTTTTCTGAAGACCAAGGACATCAAACAATTTTTTCATGTGCTTATTGGCCCTTTGGATAGCTTCTTTAATAAAATGTCTGTTCAAATCTTTTGCCGATATTGTTTTGGATTGTTATTTTCTTACTGAGTTGTGAAAGTTCTTCATATATTCGGAAAACCAGTCCTTTATCAGATATATGTATTACAGATATTTTTCCTACCTTTTGGCTTGTCATTTCATTTTTTTAATGGTGTCTTTCAAGGAGCAAAAGTTTTTAATTTTGAGAAAGTCCAGTTTATCAATTTCATTCTTTTATGACTTGTATGCTTTATGCCCTAAGAAAGCATTGCCTATCCCAAGTTTGCCATGAACATTTATGCTTTACTCAAGAAGTTTTATGATTTTAGCTCTTATATTTAAGTCTCTGATTGTGGCCTCTCCCATTGCGGAGCACAGGCTCCGGACGTGCAGGCCCAGCGGCCATGGCTCACTGGCCTAGCCGCTCCACGCCATGTGGGATCTTCCCGGACCGGGGCATGAACCCGCGTCCCCCGCATCGGCAGGCGGACCTTCAACCACTGCACCACCAGGGAAGCCCTCCAGTTATATTTTTGTTTACGGTATAAAGTACGTGTTGAGGTTCATTTCAGGTAGTATTTGATTAAAAGATAAACTTTGTTGAAAATCAATTAACAATATCGTTTGAGCCAATTTTTTAGAATTTACTGTTGATTATATTGAAATATATGTGTATGGAATGGAATCATGGAATCATATATACTGATTCCAGTAACAGACTGCCTGAACTACTCTAGCTTTATAGTAAATGTTGAGATCAGTCAATAGAAGTCTTGAAATTTTATGCTTCTTTAACAAAAGTGTTTTCTAGGTTGTTTGCAACCTCATGTAAACTTAATTGACTTTACATTTCTACAAAAAGCCTGCTGAGCTATTGATTAAGATTGCATTAATTAATTTGAGGAGAATTTCCATCTTAACAATACTGAGTCTACTAATCTATGAATCCAGTATATCTTTCTATTTATCTAAGTCTTTTAAAACTTCTTTCATTAGTATCTTGAAATTTTTAATGTACAGGTATTACACATATTTTGTTAATTTTATCCCTAAGTATTTCATGTTTTTCTGTGCTGTTGTGAATATAATTTTTCTTTAATTTCACTTCCAGAGGATAATGACTAGCATGTAGAAATGCAATTGCTTTTTTATATTGACCTTGTATTCTATAACTTTGCTAAATTCACTTGTCACAGTAGTTTATTTGTGGATTCCTTTTAATTTTCTATTTCTATAATCATGTTATTTGTGAGTAACTACAGCGTTACTTCTTCTTTCCCAATCTTGTCTTTTACTTCT
This sequence comes from Neophocaena asiaeorientalis asiaeorientalis, assembly GCF_003031525.2. Classification (NCBI taxonomy): domain Eukaryota; kingdom Metazoa; phylum Chordata; class Mammalia; order Artiodactyla; family Phocoenidae; genus Neophocaena; species Neophocaena asiaeorientalis. The sequence goes on along the minus strand of NW_020185325.1, from coordinate 8,122,928 downwards.
TTTCCTTGCCTATTGCAAAGGCTAGGCCCTCTAGTCAAGGTTGAATATATGTGGTGAAAGCAGACATCCTTGCATTTTTCCTAGTCTTTGTGGGGAAATACTCAGTATTTCAATATGAAGTATGATGTTACCTGTAGGTTCTTTATAGTTGCCCTTCATTAGACTGAGGATACTCCTTTCTTTTCTATTTGCTGAGAGTTTTACTATAAGTGGATATTGAATTTTGTCAAATGCCTTTTCGGCATCTACTGAAGTTATCACATGGTCCTTGGCCTATGGAACTTACATTCTAACGGAGAAAATCAAACTATAAACTAATAAATAAATATATAATATATTCATTGAGAATAAGTGCTATAGAGAGATGTAAAAAAGGCCTAGATGATACATTGTTATTTGCAGAAGATGGTAAAAAAAAAAATGCTTTCTAGACATTTGAGTGAAGACCTGGAGGAAGTGAAGGAGAATACCATGAAAATATCTCGGGGAACAGCATTCAGATGGCAAAGAAAACAGCATGTACAAAAGAGCTTGGTGTGTTTGAGGAATATCAGGGAGGTCAAGGGGGCTGCAGTGGAGTGAGAGAGGAGAACAGGAAATGAGGTCAGAAAGGTAGGAAGCCCAGCTCATGAAGGGCTTTTAGGCGAATGAACTTTGGAATGAATGAAATAGGAAGTCATTGTAGGATTTTGAACATTAAAAAGATACAATGTGTCTTGTATTTTAGAAGGATCACTCTGATATGGGAAATAAATTATAGGAGGCAAGGATTGATGTAGGTAGACCAGTTAGGAGGTTATTACAATTGCCCAGATGAAAGACTGGACCAGTATGGTAGCAGTGAAGCTGAAGAGAAGTAGTGGGGTTCTGGACATATTCTGAAGGCAGAGCTGACAATATACCCAATGGATTGGAAGTATTCTGTAAAGAGGAGCCAAACTCAGATCAATTTAATTCCAAACCTATACTTTCTCTAAGTATAGGGAAAAAATCTGTTTAAAGAAGAAAAAGGGAGAAAAAACCCACACAGTTAGTATGCTTAAAAACTGTAAGAAACTAAGTTGAAACTCATGGTCACTGGTGAATCCAAACCATTTTAATCACCCCAAATATTTTCAATCTAAATGGCTCATGGTGTCTGCCTAAAGTAAATTCAATGTTATGAAAAAATGTAATATACAGGTTGTATGTCGATTTGTGAATGCTTTAGAGTTCTGAGCATATAAAAATACTTAAAGTTTGGAAAATAACTAATAATAGAGTAAAATGAGAATCATAGCAATCCTACAAAATATGAGAAGAACAACTATTAGTCCTACTATTCTATAGGTTATAAATTTAAAAGCGAGATAAATATATGGCCAAATCTAGTGAGTCAGAGACTAGGATCAGAGTCTACTGATTCGAATTCTAGCTCAGTTATACTCTTTGATCAATTGCTAACTCCTGCTCAGGGCTGCCTATCATTTCTGCCAATTTTAATGAAGGATATCAAATATCAATATCTTTAATACCCATGACATATGTCCTGAAACCTCAATAGATGACTATGAAAAGATTCTACATGTTAGCTCATTTAGTAAGATCCACAAAATGACAGCTCAGTGAAGTACAAAGAACTTGGACAAACCAATTTCTAGGAAAACTATGATCTGTATCAGTAACCCTAAGTATTTTAAAACATCTAATGCTACTATAATTGTGTAGATTTATTTTGCAATGGCAAAATATGTCCAAATATGTGTGTGTTGCAGGTAGTGGAGTGAGGGGGATGTTTAGAAATCCACACAGAAAGAACATTTGCAAACACATTTAAACAAAGCAGTGTTGAGAACTGTAATTTTTACTTCTTTGATGCTGAGCATGCATTTCCCCTAAAATAAAAAATTAAAATTAAAAAAGAGAGGGCTGTAGAATTTATCTGTACCAAAGCAACTGGGATGTGTGGATTCTTTTATTCCATTGTAAATATTTTGCATATGTTTAGAGCAAGCACCAGTAATTAGGCCATAATTGTAACTTGTCACTCTTAAACACAAGAGCTGTGTATATTTGGAAAGATTAAGGATAACTAGGTTAAGTAATTCTCAGAGCCTTGTTTATCAAAGCAAAGATGGCTAGCAAGACTCTTATTGTTTACTTGATATGATATAAACATATTTTATTAATTAGTACAGACTACATAGTTTAAAATTTTATAAAGAAAGATTTTTATCTAATTTGGGGGAAAATTAAAGGAGAACATTTCTTTCCAAGGCTGAATTTTTTTTTTTTCTTGGCCACGCCACATAGCATGCGGGATCTTAGTTCCCCAAGCAGGGATTGAAACCGTGCATCCTGCAGTGGGAGCACAGTCTTAACCAATGGACCGCCAGGGAAGTCCCTAAGGCTGAAATTTTAACCTTCTTTATACTACCTAATAATGTGCCACATACAATTTGATACTTGATCATTTTTTTCTGTAATCAATCATGACTCATTACATCAATACACACACATATATTTTAGTATTAAAATGGATTTTCTTGGTTATTCCTTGAAACTATTCAGGAGGTAGTATTTCTATTTTACAGACAGAGGTATAAATATTTAAATGTGGTACAACAAGCTAAAAATCACACAAACAGTAGAATGAGTACCAGAACATGATTCACTAATTTTAGATTTACAGATCAGTGAGCCCCAAATATCTCTGTTTCTGGGCTGTTCTTTTGGCAAAGATGTTTGCTGAATCTGCTGATGGAGAGATTACAAATGCACATTCTACACTGGTGTATATTGAGAGTGGAATAAATTGTTAGTGGGAAGGATCTCCTTTTCTAAATAAAATGCAGGCTTCTAAGAACAAGCAAAATTGGGATTCATGTAATTCTGGAATATCAGAATAGGCAGAATAAATAAAATAATAAATAAAATGATAAGCAAAGTTTCTTAGTGACTTTTCTAACCTTTGTGCTGATTTAACATCAAATTCATTTTGCTAAACAACTTTGGAAAACTTACTAACCAGTAGAAATGTGAATTATAGCTCTTCCTCAATGAAGTAACAAATTAACATTGCCCAGGTAGTAAATTTCAATAAAATCCATTTAAAATTGGAAAAGATAAGCCCTTTTGGAAACTGCTTATTCAGCCAACAAGGGCATTGAACATCTATTTTATGTCCATCAATGGTTTAGAGTAATGAAGAAATATGAGAGATAAAATGAAATTGTTTTTGCCCTCAAAGGATTTATAATCTAGTTAGTCCTTAGTGACGATTTTGCTTCAGATTGGTAGATAAAAGCTTTAGGTGCTTCTTGATACCCTTCTTTAGAGAACCAAATTTTGTCAGAATCACAGGACTCCTTCAGACAATACCATGGAATAAATAAACAATATTGAAAACATTTCCTTCAAACGAGGTTCTTATTTTATTCAGTGAGTAAAGATTCCACATACCTGTTTGAAATATCTCAGTGTGGAAGAAGCCTTGACCAGCCAGGTGGCTTATGTGAACTTCTTCACCCTTAGAAAGAAAAAACATTGAGTAATATTGGTTCTGCTACCTGGTGCTGGCCAGGAACACATGAGACAATGTGCAATTGTACACCAAGGACTCCAATGTCATTAACAGAGAGATTCCCAAAACATCAAAGAGGCAAGCTTTTAAGTTTTAGGAAAACAGCTTAAAAATAAAATTTGACTAACTATACAATCTTATTGGACATTCTGCCCAATCATCTTTCCTAATCCCTACGTAGTCCAAAATGCTTCCTCTTGTTCTTTAGAAGGAAAAAAAAATAATCATTTTTTGGTGCCAAACTTTTGGTAAAAATTACCTAGAGACTGGTAAAGGTTTAATCTGTTAGATTTCTTATATGTAATCCTGACTCATGATCATTATGCTGAATATCAGTTGCACTTCAATAATCATTTATTGTCCAAGTTCGAGGTACAATTCACTGTGCTAGACATGGAAAGAAACACAAACATTAACCTATATTTGATGTCCAGATGCTTACCATCTAGCAGAGATAATCCCATAAATTCTATAAAGTTGAATTTATACTAAGATGTACCTGAAAACTGCACTTTTGAATATGTTGTCAAACTAAATAGACTAATATTACTTTTATCATTAAAAATTGAATGAGGACTGAAGGGAAAACAGTTTTTAGAGCTTGCTCATTGTTTATATGCCATAAAAATTTTATATATATGTTTAAGTATATATATATATATATATATATATATATATATATATATACACACACACATATATTTTTGTGAAAACATATATGAATATTTAAATTGAATGAGGACTGAAGGGAAAACAGTTTTTAGAGCTTGCTCATTGTTTATATGCCATAAAAATTTTATATATATGTTTAAGTATATATATATATATATATATATATATATATATACACACACACAGATGTTTTGTTGAAAACAGATTTGAAAATATTCTCTTATGTTTGTGAAACAATCTCCTATTGAATTCAAAATATGGAGGAAATTATGTATAGAATAAATCAGTTTTAGGGCTTCCCTGGTGGCACAGTGGTTGAGAATCTGCCTGCCAATGCAGGGGACACGGGTTCGAGCCCTGGTCTGGGAAGATCCCACATGCCGCGGAGCAACTGGGCCCGTGAGCCACAACGACTGAGCCTGCGCGTCTGGAGCCTGTGCTCTGCAACAAGAGAGGCCGCGATAGTGAGAGGCCCGCGCATCATGATGAAGAGTGGCCCCCGCTTGCCACAACTAGAGAAAGCCCTCGCACAGAAACGAAGACCCAACACAGCCATAAAATAAATAAATAAATTTTAAAAAAAAGAATAAATCAGTTTTAGGACCTAGAAAATGAGAGGGGAACTTTTTCTGAGTCAATTTAAGAAATTCATAAACTGCTATAAAAGCTAATAATACTCAATAAAATTTTGGTGGCCAAATAGGAGTTTCCATGATTTGCCTAAATCTGCTCAATCTAAACCATTTAAAAGATATCTATCTTCAGATATTTTATATAAACCTAATACCTATAGTTTTAGGGTGCTTGCTATGAGAGCTAAAATGATGAAAAATTGAGATTAGACTTCTAGATAATGGACCAAATATATGTACTTGTGTTTGCTTCCTTTCTATAATATCATCAAAATGATAGACAGTGATTTAAAAAGAACAAACCCATAAAGACAAAGAGGATGGAAAAGGAGTCAATACAAGAAAATTCTAGAAACTAAGAAGCAGACTCAGAAGTGGTAACTGCCTATTAAAACTTTAGAAAGCAACTGTGGGGAAAGTCAAGAAGCAAATTAATTTACATTTCAGATTTTCTGAGGGCTCAAAATTATTGGCACTAGGTGATTTTGAACTGTGTTAAATGTGAGGCTATAAACAGGAGAATGAGTTGAATGTCAGTGGGATGCAGCTGGACACTTCCCCCCACAGAGCTCTCTCCCTATCTGTAAAATGGACCACTTGAGCATTCCTAATTAGTACAGAAGATCACAGGTTTATTCTAAAGAGGAGTTTTGAAAAGAAGGACACTAGGCAAAATCGAAGTTACTGGTACCTTGCTAAAAAGTAGAATTAAGTGAACTTTAACATGGAATTCTAAGAACAACCATCTTGTCTTTTCACAGTTGGTTCCTAGAATGCTCGCTTCCACCCACTACTTCCTAGGCCTAGGAATGGAAAAGTCACCTCTGGGGAATCTGATCAGCCCTAGGATCCTGACATCAGGGTTCCTTCAATGACATGAACCACCCAAATCACCCACCAAAAGCAAAGCCCCCCTCAACATAATGCACCCAGAGGTGCTCAGAGCTTCCTATCAGCTTTCTAGTCCCCCCACTCTTAGAAAACCAGAGGTCACTCAATATTTGAGGGGAGCCTCTGTGTGAAAGACAAAGATGGAAACAATCAGATAAAAGCACCATTGAAGAGATGAACATAGGCAAGGGAAGAAAACGAAAATACTGTCTTTCGAATCCCAGATCGACAAGAGGTAGTACGGTAGCCATAAATTAGAACAGGGTGACTATCTATCATCTGTCTATCTATCTATCTACCTTTCTATCTACCTTTCTATCTATCTATCTATCATCTATCTCATCTCTAATAAGAACAAATAAAGAGCTCCTAAAAATTCAAATTATGAGAGTAGAAATTTAAAACAAAAATAATAAAAGGGTTGAAATATAAAGAGATAAGTTGAGGACATCTCTCTGAAAGTGGAGGAAAAAGACAATGAGAGGATAAGAATGAAGAAAAGATTTTGAAATCAGAGGACTACAGACCATCCAGGAGGTCCAATATCTGAGTAACAGAAATTTAAGAAACAGAAGTAAGAGAAAATGGCTAGAAGAAAATAATCAAATAAGTAAATCAAGAACATTTTACAGAAATGAAAGATTTGAATTCCCCCATTAAAAGGGATTACCAAGTACGCACAACAAAGATTACTAAATCTTCCAGTGGCTTTTTTTTGGGGGGATGGGGGTAATTTTTTGCCATATTCCAGTATAATGTGCTTATATTGCTGCTTCTTGATTTTGCAGCTTTAGGTATTATCTATTGACTCCCTAACATGATAGATGTAGATTTAGTGTTGTTTCACCGTTACCCCCTTAATCTGTCTCTCTCTTCTCATCCTCAAATCCACCTAATATACTTATATTGCAATTTTGGTTAAATCAATATTCAATATTTACATTTTTATGACTATGTACAAGCTATTCACAGCTGATCCCTGTAGCATTTTATAATTTCTTTTCTTCTTTCCTGCATAATTTTTTGTTTTCCTTAGAGTCGGTCTTTGTCTTGTTTCTCCATTTGTGAAATTGGGAAGTTTGTGGTTTGACCTACTTCAGATACAGAGATTCAGACATTGTCATTAACAAATGATGTCACTCCTTTGATCTGCTCTGTTTTCTTCTGAGTTACCTTCGTTCTCAGGCAGGCAATCCCAGCAAACATACTCTAAGTAGCTCCAGACTTATATGCTAATGGTTTAGAAACCTCAGCAGATAAAGGGAGGTTTTTTTCTCAGTAGCTCCAGTGAGGGAAGCAATCTCTTGCCCAAGAGGATGTGCTATTCTTTTTGTTTTCTTGAGTCAACACTTTAGCCAGCGGTGATGTCAGTTTTATCTGAGGCTCATGGATTGAGAATGAGCAGAGTCTGGTCAGACAGAAAAAAGATAATAGGCTTGGAAAAATTTTAATGCATTTTGTATTTGCATCTATAACTATAGTATAACTCAAACTCAAAGAAGTCTTAGGATTGCACAGGCCAGAAAGGACAAGAGTTCATTTAATATTTTCCTCTGATGTAATCAGGATCATAACCAAATTATTCCAGATTTACCACCAAAATTCACTAATGTTAAGCTCTATAATTGATGCCTTCAGGTTAAGGAAGTACTATATAAGTTTTTGAGTTTAAACAGCATTATAATTTTAGAGTTTATTCAGGAATATTGCACTAATAGTCAAAGGGCAGAAATTACTATATAATTTAAAATTAAGACAATATGAATATGAATTTATGACAAATTTTAGTACTACCAACATGTTTATATGCAGTTTACTTGATCTTTTTTTTTTTTTTTTTTTCGGGACACGGGCCCCTCCCCTTTTTGGGCTC